>NC_026154.1:8694266-8757407 GCF_000512975.1 Sesamum indicum
AGACAATCGATTGGGTCCATGTTCACTAGATGCAAACTTAAATTTTTTATCAGACAGAGCACCGTCACCTCTCTCTCCAGGATTATTAAATGAATTTTCAGGGAGTTTTGGGGTTCTGGATGGAACTTTTGAGCTTCTTGAAACAGCTGATGATGTGTTGCCTTTATTAGCTCCTTTGTTCTTCACAGATAAACCTTGCCCAGAATCACATTCATTTTCCTTTGGGACCTCATTCCACGCTTGACGATTTTTCCACATCAAGGGTGCAGGAGGCCGACTGCCGACAATGTTACTTTTAGGAAATTGCAGTTTACCAATTTCATTTGCAAGATCATTCTGCACCACAGTTTTGCCAGATCCTTTTATTTGGAAAGGATTAAGATCAGCAAAAAGATTTTTTGGGTCTTCAGAACTTTTTGGACTATATGGAACCACATTTTGATGTATCCTCACACTGTCACCTGTTAAATTGGCTGCACGACCCCCTTTATACGATGAACTTCCAATTGCTTGTGAAAGACTATGATCCAACTGATTTGGAGAAGGCACTTTGTCATCTAGTCCGGAAGTCCCAACTCCATCATTAATACTAGCATCCAGTGATGAAAGCAGTGTTTCAGGCTTCAAAGATGTGGTACCAAGAGACAAATTATATCCACTCAGAGAATTCTGGCCGGGCTGTGTTGTAGAAACTTCAGCATCACTAGTTGTATCCAGACTTGGAAGCCTACTTGGTTGAGGATTATACTTCAAGCGAGTATCCTTTCCATTGAGAACATCAGCTGGGATTAGTGTCCCAGGGGCTCCCATGAGATCGACCAAGTACTCACTGCATGAAATGAAATGATTTACTTTAGGTGAAGCAGAGAATAGACATGTATAAAATTTTAGTTTATTAAATATACACATCAAGTTCTGCATATTAATTGTATAGCAAAATGTGAACAAATTCCAAGATTGAGATGGTAAAAGCAATGCTACGCCAGCTTGAAGCTAAACTATAACTACAAGTTATAACATGCTCCTTTAGTTTGGAAATCATATTAGTTCTTGAAATTAATTTATTATGTTCATAATGAAAAAAGATCAGGAAACCTACTAATATAAAAATATTGCAGGGACCAAATCCTTAACTAAAAGGCCTAACATATTTAAGGTGCGGGTCTTTCGGAATGAGCATACATCACTTCATGCCTCAGCCCCTCAACCACCAAAGTTAGCAACAAAAATGGCACCAAAATCAGCTCTATCAGGGCTCTACAAGGCCTAGTCACAGAATAGAGTTATTATTGACGCAGATATGTTTATGTAACGGTATTACTAAAAACTAATACCACTTCAAGTAAAGAGATACTTCCTGATGAGAAGAAGAAAAAAGTGCTCATCCCCACCCTTTCTAGATGTATCATGCTTTCAGTTATAAAAGATCCAAATTGTCTCCCAGAAGATTACCCAAATAAACTAAGCAGCTGTCTACTAATTAGAGACCTTAATACAACATGATACTGAAAACTAATGGAACTCCTACAGCCTACTATGCATACAAAGACCAGTCCAGGTTAAAAGTCTGTAGATTAGTTATATTAGCCAAGGGATGAAAGGAGTTTAAGAGAACTAGTATACTCCTGCAGTGCCAAGGTTTACCAGGAGAATATCATTAACTATATCCACAGTCTCATTGGTAACAAGAAACCAACAACACTTTGTCTTTATTCACCTACTATAAGGCACGAACTTAAATTATTCATATTTTGGACATTCCAGTGCAATCAATTTATCCATACATATGTTACCCTGAATCTCTACAATAATAAGAAGAAATTTCTTGTGATAGAAACAAGCCAAATCAAGTTTTGCAGTCCCAAAGATATCCACTTTTTCCTTCCACTGGAATTTGCACATCTTCTGCTATTCTTTCATCTATGCTATAGGAATGGGCATTGCATCAAACAGAATACCATATCAGGCTTCCTCATCTAACATGATTTTCAGTTTGAACAACACATAAGCAATTAGGATTCCAATTGAACATCTGCTATGGTGACAGCAAAAGCAACTTCTGACTTTCAGGTAGGAAAGCATTATAATGAGATCTGATCTCAAGGACAAAATCACCATGAACCTTAACTGGAAACATCAAAAACTGCAGTTACAAATGCCTAGCAAGACAAATAGTTCCCATATCAATTCATATTGGTTACAGTTCTTTCAATAGTTAAAACAAAACCAAAAGAAACAAGAACCAAATCACAGTAAGATTCAAGATCTTCTATGTTTAAACCATGACGCGGTTTCTCCTGCATAAGCTGCAACTTAGATACAGAGCTAAAACCTTTGAAGCGTGCTATTTCCATCTTATGCTGTCTCCTTTCCGATCAACTTCTCCCCACACAGATATGATTGCAAATGTTTTCAATCATTAATAGACATTGTCAAAGAATGTACCTATCTAAGCATGAACTTTCAAGAATGGTTAAATTACACCTAGATCCCCTAAGGCTTGGCCAAATTATGATTACAGTTTTGAAATTTTTCAAATAGCCCCCTAATCTTTCAGATGATATTTGTTAAAGAATGGCGCATCATGGCGGAAAGATCCCTGGAACCATGGAACGTGTTCTGTGGTGCACAGTGCAATGTGCGCTTTAATAAAAGCAGGGTGCAGATTTACTGAAATAAATTATTTATTCATACATCAATAGCTTTTAACATAAATAATTCACAAACAATTAAGCATAAACACCAGAAATTATTTAACCATTATACCATAAAAGAAATATGTAAAACAACTTGTTCTAGGAGCCGTTGAGTGAAGACGACGTTGCTATTTGAAGACGGTAGAGAAGAGAGAGACTGAGAGAGAGAGAGAGAGAACTCGTAGCTGAAGGTTTTCTCTTCTTTCTTTTTGTTCTTTTCTATTTTTCCGAATTTAAGTAAGCAAAAGGCTGGCTTCAACAATCCAAGCCTTTATTTAAACCGGACGAAGGCCAGTCTTCGGAAATAATTGGGCGCCCAATTTTTTTCAGCTTAGCCTGAAAATTCGGAAAAAAAAAAAAAGACGCGCTATAGCTCGTCTTTTAGAGTTATTGATTGCTATTGCTACCTCGAAGTTACAGCATTATGCTAATAGTTTTCCAAAAGAAAAGGTTAAAACATATATATTTAGTTCTACTAGAAAACATTCATATATATGTACTCTATAAATGTGTATCTTACTATATTTATAACTAATTGAATAAAATACAATACGTATTTAGGGTTGCTTGCGTAATTTTCTAAATTTTATTAAGCACAAATTGCATCTAAGAGGCTAATTGGAGATCCATTAGTTCAAACGACTATGATATGGAAGCTAAGTTATTGAACCAAAAATGGCTTTTCCCACTAACAGCAATTGACTATATTTTTAATGCCAGATTGCGGAAAATTTTAAGCTACTGTCTTAACTGATTGATTTTAAAATCATGATTGTAATTTTCTGTCCGTTTTGCAAAACGCAGATAATTCTTTTCTAAACCTTAGACCATTTTAAACATTTTTAAAAGCTTTATTAATTTCAAAAACGTGCAATCACCACCCCGCTTTTTTAGAAATTGGACAGAGATCATCTCTCGCCTATGGAAGGGCATTCTTGAAAGTTCACCCGTTATTAAACGGAACCCTAAAGACAACATATAAAAGGGTGCAGAGTTGGCCACACAAAAATACCATGAGGGTGCTTGTAATTTCTCAGAGAACGAGATAGTAATTATAAATAGACCAAACTATGGGGGGCCGTAGGTCTAACCTAAGTCATAAGTCGGGTGCGAGGGCGGGCGGGCTGCAAAAATCAAATTTCACAAGTGCAGGAGCAGCTTAGAGCGTCTCTTATAGAAATGTTTCAAAATATATTATACTCAATAAAATTCTCAAAAGATATAAAAATTTAATTAATTTAAGTAGATCCACAGTTTCAAATATACTGCATAGAGTATCCCAAGCAAAATTTGATTTTTGATAAACAGTGATCCATTTGTTTGTAAAACCCATGGTAGATAGGAGAGGGTACAGTTGGAATTGAATATGGACTTATCCTTGGATCCCAAATTTCAAAATAATTGCCAAAAGTAAAAGAGGAAAGACATATGTATAGATATAGATTAAAAAAAAGAAGAGAGAAAAAAAAAAACAGAACTTCAAGTTTATCCTTTATGCAATAATTAATCAAAGATGATTTACAAAATAATAAAGCATGACTTAATATATTCTAGAGCGGCACTGCCATCCCGAAGTCACAAGAGCACTGGCCACCAATATGAACTATGTGACTTAGGTTCTGTCTTTTAGTTAATATTACCAAACGAAGAAAACAAAAAGTAATATCGTAACCAACATAGTTTTTCTTTGACTTTGACTTCTAATAATTTTCTTTTTAAAAAAAACTAAAAATAGAAGGGATTAAGAAGCACTAAAGTGTCTACCTCAACCATAGAGTGCAACTTTAATAAGTTCCCATCGAGAATTTATATCTTTTAAGTCCCTAACAACATAAAATAAGTTTGCACATTATAGAAATTTCAGTCACAAACTAGCAAAAATTAAGTCTTCTTAGAGAGATGCTCCCACTATCAATTCGTACATTGGGCCCAGGCGACAGAGTAGTATTATATATGCACGAATTATGTTAACCTAGTGTGTAACATACCCTTTGAGTTTTATCAAGTCCAACCTAATTGAAAGCCATAACATTATCCCGAGAAAATAAATGTCAGGAGCTTCTGGATTACCTGCCATCATGTAACTTTATGATGTTAACAGCAGCATTCTCCACACCAGTGTAGTGACTACCCTTCACTAGTCTACAGGCTATTCCAACGCTATCAGCTAATGCCTGCAGTCAAGCAAAACGAATTACATGTAGCTCTAATAGCATAATCTAAAATCAAGGGAATCCTGTAACATAATAACAGGCCTCGAGCCACAATCTTAAGGCACAGAATAAAAATTTTTGGACGAAAAATTATAGCATGTCATCTAGATATGTCTCTCACTCTCTTACCAAAAAAAAAGAATTGCATTGTTTAAGAGAAAATAAACACCTAAAACTTCATAAATACATTTTCAATTAGGTTTTCCAGTTGTTCAGAGAACGTGTAAATGCACAAGGGTTTGCAAGGTATATATCTGTGAAAGAAAAGTCTGAACCCTGATCCATTTTCAAACAATTTCAAAAACTCATCAACCATTTTCCAAACACGCATTGATCTTTTCTTACCGATGCCAGAAAAGAATACTTCTCAAATGAATTATCCAATACTTGGATGAAATGGGATGCCAGCAATGTTAGCCTATACCCCCAACAAAATGGTGGAGCGAACAGAAAAAACCATCATCTCTTAGAGGTTGCCCTGATATAATTAAATTTTTCCAATCATTTATGGAAACAGATGATCACACAAGGTTTTGCTGGGTACAATTGATGAAAGTAAGGGTTTGCTGGGTACATTTGATGAAACAAAAGTTTGAGGCCTGGTCCATTTTGAAACAATTCCACAAACTATTTATAACTATCTTTCAAACACCCATTGATGTTTTCTTAGTAATAAATGAGAGAATATTTCTCAGAGGACTTATCCAATATTTGCAGCAAAGAGAAAAAACAATCTTTTGTTAGAGGTTCCTTGATCTGTGATGTTGATTAGTTTCGCACTGAAATGGGATGTCAGATTTTCCAGAAAATAAAAAGCTTGGAAGCAAATGACTGTTTATTGTTAAGTAGAAGGCAAATGGTGATATCGAACAGTATAAAGCACACATGGTGCTCAAGAATTCACTCAGACCTACGGAATAAACTATTTGAAATCATTTCGTCCCACAGCAAAACTGAAGACAAACAAAGTTCTCTTGTCAGTTGCAAAATTGAGACTGGGAACTTCATCATCTTGACATAAAAATGCTTTCCTTAACAGCGAGTTAGAAGAAAAAGTTTACATGAGATTCCCCCAAGTTTCCTAGTCCGAGGATTGAAAAAGAGAAAGTATGCAGGTTCAGAAAATCTATCTGTAGCTCAAATAGTCAGCATAGGCTAGTTCAAAAGGTTCAGCACCACACATGGACAGAAAGATAGAGGCAGGGACAAGCAGATCATACCATCTTCATAAAGAAAGAAGTAAGTGCATGCATTTGAATTGTTCATTTGGATATCATAAAAATAGAGGATGATAATGGAGATTTTTGTGAACTCAAGAAAAGGTACGAGGCAAGAATTTTAAAGGAAGATACAGGTGCTCCAAAGTCACTTCCCCAAAAGGCAGACCACCAAAGTCAAGATGGTGTTTCCAATTTTTCATTAAATACAAAGTCGATTTGCTGGAAGAAGCTGGGAGAACACTAAAGAAGAATTGGAAATGAGAGCTAGTGAGGACAATCCTTCCATGAACAAACATAGATAGATGCGAAAAGTTAGTTACAAGACTGCTTAATGTGCCCCTTAAAAACCCAGGCATCTTATGTTAGTGTCTCCAACTTAAGATATATAGATACCGCAAACCATACCTTGAAGTATCTAGAGGGCAAGCAGAGGAGGTTTGGAGTTCAGAAGAATGAAGAGACAAGCATAGAGGGATTTGCACTTTCATATTGGCCCAGGAGAGTTGAAGAAAGCATATGAACTTATGGCTAGTCCACGAATTTGAGGGATAATACGTTGAAGTATCTAGAGGGCAACCAGAGGAGGTTTGGTGTTCAGAAGAATGAAGAAACAAGCATAGAGGGATTTGCACTTTCATATTGGTCCAGGAGAGTTGAAGAAAGCATATGAACTTATGGCTATTGCACGAATTTGAGGGATAACCTAGTCAAACAGAGGAGCAAGAAACAGGCTGCTCCAGCTGGAAGTAGTGAGCAGACTGAGCAGAGGCGTTTACTCAAGGGATTTTAGGTGTTATTTGGTCGGCGAGGTTAATGACAATGCAGTTTTCCTATATCCTCATCTACAAAGTTACATGGTGACAGCAAAACTGCCATCATCATCATGAACAACCCTGACCAGCATGATTGAGTGAAGCATGTCAGGTAACATAAAGTTTCGTTAAAAACGAAATTGGAGAAAAAAGTATCATTTTGGCTCATAAAAAGTAAACAGCTCAGTGAAGATTGTCCCAAGACCCTGATTCCAGACTCTCAACAGGGAATGATGAATATCCATTCCTCAGCTTGAGCACGGTTTGGAGATTTAGACAGATTACTTAATGTAAGTAATAATCATCATTGTTTTTCTTAGGAAGCAGCTAACTGTATATGATTCAGACAAGATTATGGTGAATTCATTCATTATTTAGGAAAGAATATAGAGCACCATTCATTTGTTAGGACATATATGCTGAGAATTATTTATCATTATTTAGGAGGAGTCATGGAAATTTGTTTCTGCTCTGAAGTTTCTTCCTTTTCTAACAGATTCCTAGTACTTACCACTATGTTAGGAAAGAGCTTCTGCATAACATTTTCATTATCAGTCAAATCAACGTGAGAATTCTTTCTCATTTCACAGCAAAGGAAAGTGTAAGCCTTTTTCAATAATTAGGGTTAGAACTTATTTGAGAGTAGAGGACACCTAGAGGTCCCACTAAAATAACCAATGATACTTCATCCGTTTATGCAACGCACCACATTTACCTATGACAGAATACCTGCTATACAGGACCTACAGAATTCAACTGCAAAAAGTATTTGAAATCTTGATCTTACCTTGAAAAGCAGTGCCCGATGACGTGAGAGGCCTACTCTCAGGGACCCAATAGGCAGCACGGTGGTGTGGAGAGATGTCCTCAACTCCAAGCTTCTCTCCATCCATTTCGCCAATATGATATTTGCATCACGTACCGGGCCACCAAGGTGCCCTGTGACAAGTTCAGCAAGTCTCTGTATAAGCAGAGTGATTTCAGTCGTAGGGCAATCTAAAACGACACAGTGCGCTATCTGGATCAACTCCTCCAGAGCAGGGTCTATTTTTCTGTTAACTACGACAACCTCATACTCAGAACCCCCACTGTCGCCTTCAAGATCGGTAAGAGAAGGCATGTTCCCTCGAACTGCTGGATCTGCAGATAGGTTATACACATCATAGAAACCATCTACCACTCTCTCCTCGAAGTCAAGGACTCCAAAATTCTGACAAGAGTATAAAATAGAATAACAAAGTTTGTTACTGAATGATTAGATGAAGTGCATTATATCATCATCAACACATCAGTTCAATAAAAACATAAATCATATTACAAAAGCCCAAATCCTAAATACTCTAGCATGATTACAATGGCAGCCAATCAAATTATACAAAATCTTGACCAAGGACCTCAACTAAAAACCAAAAAGTCTACACAAAATGAGGCCCAAAGAATTCAAAGCTTAAACTGTTCCAATCTATGAAAGAATTTCTGTCCAGTATTAGGACTTTGGTTGCACCTTTATTTATGCTTTCATGTCTGAACCCTATATTTCAGTTTTATACTTTTACATTTCATTTATATTTTACTGTCTTTTCATGTTGCCTTCCGGTACACGAGGTTACCGAGGCTCGTAGTCCCTTGGGCCACAAGTTAGTAATACTTTCAAATCTAGCACACCACCTTCTTTATCAGAATCACATTCAGTAAAATATCTGTTGCTTTTGTAAGATAATATAATACTAATTAGCCGATGCCTAATACCCAATGCTTGTCTAGACGACATCAAACACCTTTTTATCCACTAGACCATTTTTCTGCAGCTGCTTAAACTTTGAAATTCTTCCATAGAGACAAAAAAATCTTAATGTATATAACTCACATACTCCTAGTTTCATGCATCAAAGAATTTGCACGTTACGCAAGTTATCTAAAAATTGCCTAGCATAAATCAGTTTTACCGCAGTATTTAATGCTGATGTCTAAAGATCCTTCACTAACATTGATATCAAGAGCCTAACCAGCACTATGGCAACTTGAAGATGGAAAATTTCCATCAAAAACAAACTGACAAGCAGAGCTTTCTCTATGTAAAATAAAGAAAACAGTGAATGCCTTGGAAGCAAAATACAGAAAACAATAGTAAACTCCACCACTAAGGCACCAGAAGAAATTTTAGTTTGTAATAATGTAGAAAAGGTGGATATCTGATGGGCTCGTATACTATCTTCCCAGTTTTTAAATACAAACTCAGAAACCAAAAGCTTTTTTATTTTTTCTTTTGTATTTCCTTTCTGTCAAGATTTCAATTGATTTAATGGAATTGAGAAGGTGCAGAAGGCATGACCTATATTCCTAATGATATTAAAAAGAAAAAAAGGAAAAACTCACTAAGAACCAGATTTAAATGGAAAAAATCAATTTCAACTGTTTTCAGATTGTAATTCCTCTATTGAGAACCATATTAAATGAATGACTGTATTAAAGAAAGATGAATTGATCACCAGGAAAATGCTTCAGACAAATATGGACTTAGGGACAAATGCTTCAGATTATGATCTTTGGAATGCAGATCCTCAGTAGAAAATGAAAATCTGTTCTCTTAGGAATGCTGCATATGAAGGGGAATCATCTGAGAAAGAGCTAAAGATTATTTCTTGGAGCAGCTTATCACTATGCTGTCAAGCAATAGAACAAGTTTGGTGGAACTAAAGATTCTCCATCCAGTTGTTTAGGAACAATAACAAGCTCTTTGTCACATCTATTATAAAACTGAAATTCGTAATTAGACGGTGACGAATAGTATGTCCAACATCAATTAGACAGATTAACCACAATTATAGTGAAAGAATCCAGGCGAAGCTGCTCCATTGCTCTATCTACCAAGATGAGAACACTTCAATTAATTTAAACAGAACAGGAATGTTCTTACATAATTCCTAAACTTCATAAAAAGAATGCACGAGTTTCAAGCCTCCTGCACCTGCTGATTACAAAGTAAAGCTCCTGTGGGGCAGTACAACATAATGATTCTTCTCTTAAGTGTCAATAAACAGAGAGCTAGAAGGAGGATTACTGTTAATAGAGCTGATTTCTTCCTCCTATCACCACCAAACAAATGAGAAAACATAGGTCCTCAGATGCTGATATTTGGAGGCATCTCACTTAATATGATGAAAGGACATGGTATTGCACGCCAACAAACCAAAAGGTTCCTAACAGCACATACAAGAAGCAGAATTCAAAATCACTGTTCCAAAGGACATACACTCCAAAGATTATGCACTAAACTGGAGTAATGATGGGTCTAATACTGAAGATTCTCACACCACAGCCAGGTTAGAATGACATAGTCAAAAAAATTGAGAGCTCACAGATAACACCGGAATTGAGAGAAGAAAGTGAGTGTGTTTCTCAAGGCCAAACTGCAAGGATGAATTTCTTGTCTATACCAGATTGTGAATGCCTACGAGGTAGAGCTCTCAACACATCCAACACATAATCATGAGTCTACTCTGAACTGAGTCTAATATCTACTCTCAACATCATACGGGTGAGGAGCTTTGTGACATTTAGAAGGTAGCTCCAGTTATTATTGATTTGGATGTTCCAGTAACATCAAGACAATGAGTAGGAGCATGTACTAATCATCATAGGAACTTCATTTCATATCAAAAGCTATCTCAACATTGTCAAGCTTTTATAAGCTTGATTGTGTACAAGTTCCTAACTCTATCCAGGAAGCCCTTCAAAGTCCTGGTTGGAAGAATGCAGTTTTTAGGAGATCAAAAGCCTTAGAAACGAATGAACTTCAATCATTTCATATCTTCCTCCCAAGAAGAAAATCGTGGACTGTAAGTGGGTCGTTACTATCAAACATCAAATTGATGGAGTATTGAATGGCTTAAAGCTCAGCTTGCAGCAAAGGGGTTTACATAATCCTATGGAATCAATTATCATGAAACCTTGGCCCCGAGGGCCAAATCAATACGATGAGGGACGGGTAACTTTTTCTTTGGTAACTAACTTGGATTGACAACTAAATAAACATGCCTCAGGGAATCGAAACTTCTTCTAGTAAGGAAAAGGTTTGTAGAATAGAAAATCACTTTATGGTCTCAAGCAATCTCTTGGTGCTTGGTTTGATAAATTTACCAAGGCAACAATTAAACATGGATAATCAGTGTCAGGCATATACTCTATTTATGAAGATCTGAACTAAGAATCTTGAAGAGTGTAGTCTTTATTGTATACATAGATATGATATCCTCCTAACAAGAGATGACAAGCAGGACCTCCTCTGCTTGAAGAAAGGCTTGGTTAAAGAATTTGGGATCAAAGATCTGGGATATCTCAAACACTTTCATATGGAAATGCAAAGGTCAAGGATAGGAATTTTTGTCTCTCAACATAAACATGTCCTTGATTTGCTCAAGGAAACAGACCTGCCTGGCTGTAAACCAGCAAAAACACCCATGGACTCAAGAAAGAAGACAGGAATAAACAATGACAATGCACTAGCGGACAACAGGAGATACCAAAGACTTGTAGGTTGACTCATTTATCCATCACATACTAAACCTAACATTGGTGTTGTTGTGGGTGTGAGAGTCGGTTCAAATAGTACGAAGAACACTAGAAAGCATTGGGTAGGACTTTGGGATATCTTACGCTGACTACCGGAGTAAGCTTATTACACATGAAGGATGACTATAGAGGCATAGAAGTCCACTAAGATGCAGACTGGGCTGGAAAGATCTCAGACATAAGGTCAACCTCAGGTTATTGCTCTTTTCTTTGGGGAAATCTTGTGACTTGGAAAAACAAGAGAAAGAATGGTTGCAAGAAATAGTGCTCAAGCTGAATTCAGAGTCTTTGCATGGGGTATTTGTCAAGGAATGTGGATTAAAAGGCTACTCATGGAACTTGGTATAACCACATAGAAATCTTTAAGATTTCTGTGATAAACGCAACTACAAATAGCATTGCCAAAAATCTTGTGCACCATGATAAAACCAAACACATTGAAATCAATAGACATTTTATTCTAAAATCATTGACTAAGAGCTTGTGCAACTGGTTAATGTTCCCTCAAGATCACAAATAGTTCACATCCTTACAAAGGCTCTACTAACTTTGAAGGACCAATAAGCAAGCCAGGTTTGCGCAACATCTATAATACAACTTAAGGAAGAGTGTGGCTTTCAGATCAAAATTAGAGAATAAGGAATTGTAAATATCTGTAATTTATCTCTTTCCTTTTAATGTTGAGGATTTTTAGGAGCCAATTTGATTATAGCAAATTTCTTCGCGAAAGATTACAACCTGTTGTATCTGTAATTCTGTATATTCATTTGTAATCTCTATTTAATGCAGAAAATATTCACGTCATAAGTTCTCACAATTAAATCAACAATCTTCAAATCTAAAGACCTAATTGATGAAAAGCATGGAGGACCACCACAATGCAAAAGAACGCAACCTACTAATGCATAATCACCAAGACAACTAAATTGGTAGAGAAAGAAAAAGAAGCAGAGAGAATAAGTGTTTCAGTTTCCTACAAGCTTTAAGAGTATGTAAGCATTGATGATACACCAAATTTAAAAAATTAGCGATTATGAAAAACTAGTAAAAATTTTCATTTCATATGAATGAATGTTGCACAGTCGGTGAAGGATCCTAATCTTAATAGTCCAGCTCAATTGTCTACCATACTGATGCAATCACATAGAATGGATGGCAATGGTTTGACAATCTAGAATTTAGGACAAAGAATTCTTTTAATAAAACTTTTGATCCATCAGCCTATTTATTCAAGAACCATGGGATGCCATACAAAATGTTCTAATGGAAAAAGAAATGCACTTATAACTAGGAAGAAATGCAGGAAACATAAAAAATGATTGATATATCAAAAGAACTTCTTGTTCATTTCTATCTTGAAGCTACAACAAGAGGTACCTCAATATGTGAGCTAAAAGGTTCATGCTTCATTTGCTTAAACACATGTTCTAAATTTCTCAACCTCTAGTTTGGCCCGGGTGCTCAGAAACCAACTAGCGCTATACACTTCAATTAGCCATCTTACCACGCCAAATCATCAAAAAAAGAGAAAAGGAGAAGGAGAAACTAAGGAAAAGTACCTTCACTACTTATAGATATGCACATCGTTGTAGTCCAAGAACATGAGAGAACGGAAATTCAGACTGATAGCTAATTCCATAAGTTCATATACTTTTAAGGGTTAGAAAAATGAACCAAAAATTGGTCAATCATAAGACTTCTATTAAAAAGAACAATCATAAGATTGCTCAATAGCTTCATAGAGGAGCCATTTTCCACCCAAATTCATATTAGGTTCTACATACGGCTGTGCACGAGTAAGCAACTGACTAGGTCAAGAACAAGCAAGCTGAACTGACCCAATAGCGGCGGGACAACAAGTCGGCAGCTGCGTTGGCGTTATCAGTGTTGCGGATCGGGGCCTTGTCCGAGTCAATAAGGGCAGAATCTTGACTAGAAGACGACACGCTTAGAGCCAAGGCCAACTGGACCTGGTACTCCTCCTCGGAGGCGTAATAATCCTGCTGTGGATGATGTTGCAAGCTATTACTTTCACTACTGGCATTATTGTGCGTGGTGGTGGTGGTGGTGGTGGTTGAACCCGTAGCCGGAAAAGAGGAGGTGGTGCGGCTGTCGGAGCACGACGGAGATTGTGGAGGAGGTGGTGATGGTTGTTGGGGGTTCTCATTAGAACGGTTAGGGTGGTGATGAAGCTTCTTGAAAATGTGTTTCATTTCTTCTCCTCCGCCTCTCTCTCCACACAGACTTCTTTGCGTTGCTTCCTTGTGTCCTATATCTTTACATACATACAACTTCTGGTCAACAACTGTTCATTTCCCCTTGGTATATTTTATTTTTATTTAGGAATAAATTACTTTGGCACAGCCAAATTTAGATTAGATTATATAAATATTTATTGTATTTTATAAAATTAGAGTTATATTTTTAGTTTAATGTTCTTTAAAAAAACTTGAATAAATTCTGCATTTGAATACAGATATATGAATTCCAACGACGATTTCATAAAATATAGCTATAATTTTAAAAAAAATAATTATATTTGATTTAATCACAGAAAATATCAAAATATCAATATAATTTATCCCTTTATTTAATATGTGAAGAAATATCGTTAATGACTTGATGATAGGCTTATTAGAAAGAGAGAGGGAAAGGGAGAGGGGGAAGGGACAGGGTCCATAGTTTCTTACGGGAGTGGACGGGATCCAAAATTTAATGTAAAGCGATTTTATGGTAGGATTACTTGTAAATAACTTTTTAGCTAATCTATTTTTTATAATTTTTTCATATATATTTAGTTATAAGATTGTTCTAAATATGTTCTGATCGAGCGCTATTATAGTGACCTTAATTTACGATATCCATCGTGCCACGTCGTACCAAATCCTTAGTAATTCCTGAGGATCAGAAAACACGTCAAACTAGTTGGTTAGGTCCCCAACGAAGACACTCCGACGCTCAAGTCAGATGCTAGTCGAAATATATGAGTGATGATTAAAATAAGCTAGGTATCTTGAATGAGATGAAGTTACCTTTAATTGGTTAGACATGGTGTATTTATAAGGCTGAAATTGATTATAAGAAGTTGCCACGTGTCATGATCATGGTCTTCAATCTTCTAATCGGATGGTTCGTCGCTGATCAAGCGTCTCGAATGCGTTGCGGGCAGAAATCCACGATCCTGGCCGTAGATCATGCACGTGGATTTCCATCTTCCTGCCTAATTTCGGCTACAAGCTGATTTACAATGTGAATGCCCTTTTTACCCTTAATGAAAGGTATTTTAGTCTTTCAATAATTTATCCCTCATCATCTTCAAATACATTTTATAATGTAAAAAGGAATTATAATACATTAAAGGATAAATTGTATAAAACCCTTTTGTGTTTTTAAAATTTAGTTAAAAATTCTTCTATGTTAAAAGAAATAGGTAAAATCTCCCTCATTATGTTTGATATCATTTTGGATTGTTCCAGAGTGCTTTGTGAAGATAGAAAATGCAAAAATAAAGATTAAATAGTAGTTATTATAAATACTGTCCATATTTGAATTTGTTTTATAAGATATCTAAAGATAGTGTAAAATGGGTGTTGTATGTTTGGTTTTATCTTTTAGAAGACAAAATTTACTCTTTATTGTCAAATTATGTCTATTTTATATATATTTATAATTAAAATTTATTTTATTTTAAATTTGGATAAATATAATAGTTTATCTTTATTTGTGACACCCCCTACAACGTTATATTTAATTACCACTAATTATCAAAAACTTTCTTTATTACAGCTCCTTTTGTAAGATATTTTCAGTTATCAATATAATATATAAACGTATCATGAGATAATAGGCATATTCAAAAAATAATATTTACTCTCCCCAGACGTCCACGGTTACAAAATCCCAAAGAAAATAACGCAACAACCATTGTACAAGATTTTAAATGCAAATCGGTCCGAGACTGGCATATTTAATATTCTCATAACAAAAATCTTGGCTTCAGATGTTACAGCTGACCGACCTATTCACAATAACGGCACCGCTTAAACTCCAAAGACTAGTTAGTGTGATCTATCTGCTAAAAAGTACATGGGCGTGAGCTGCCTACTTAATAAGTAAAGCCCATCAGTCTATATATATACACACGCCGCAAATCAAACATAATACAATCACATCAATCAGCCGACACTTGTCAAATAATAAAAGCAGATATGAATAATAACATATGCCCACAATCATATATCAACTTACAATATAATAGTGACATTTTGGTTTGTTTTCTTATGGCTCCACTTAACCAAACTGGCGTGCATCACTTAATGGCCTTGCCAACTATCCTCATCAACTCAATCGCAATATTTGTTTTTTCTTGATATCACACAACACACAACTCGTATGATATCCCATCCTCACTGATGTCACAAAACACACTGCTCGTACGATATCCCATCATCAATCATATCACATAGCACACAAGTTATATGATGTGTCACATCATCTCCATCAATCAACAAAAACAACAGTGCTCAACTGGTAGTTTCTCCCTCGACAGGCCAAGGGATACGCCATAATCTATATAACGCACATGAACTAACAGAACGAGATAAATTAACACTGATAATCCTCTGTCTAATATCTTCCATAATAATAGTGGCTATGATATTCGGTGGTCGCTCCGTATGCTCAAAGCGTCTCAAATTTTGTTTCCTCCAAATGTGGTAAATGCAAGCAGCCAGGAGTGCACAATAAGCAAAGTTAATGATATGTTTTGCTCTCCATTTTCTTGCAACCCACTCAACGTCCCGTGATACTCTCTATTAGGCCATTCAAACCGAACAATATGCCGAATCGCTATCAGGCATCTTTTGGCATAACGACATCGAAAGAATAGATGAGTATGTGTCTCCATTGCGCCCTCATCACATAATATACAGGCGACTAGGTATGATAGCCATGGTTTATCAACTGTGGATAGTTTTCCCAAAATCGCAAGCCATAGGATGAAATTATGCCGGGGGATCTTTAGGGAACCCGAGAGTAGTGAAGACCAACCTACCTCGGGTCCCGGTGGGTCCAATAGCTTGTAAAGAGATGTAACTGTAGGTTGTCTCGTCTCAAATCGTCAAATAATGCGATCTATCTCGCCATGAATTATTGGCAATGCATGCAAAATCTTCAAGCACTCAATGTCCATAATGAGAGGCCAATGCCATTGCCCCTCTATAATAACACTATTGAGCTTGTCTGTCGTTCGAAACCCAAGTAGACGTGGACCTTGTGGGAATCTCTCAATAAGGGGACCAAGGTGATGCTATGGATCATGCCACAGATAAAATGAATTCCCATCACCAATCTGATAGTCCACCATCGATCGAAGCAAGGGGCGTAGACGAAGGAGTTTCCTACAGCACCACGAACCCCCATTGTTAGTGACCGTCCATACAGATTTATCACGTAGCCGCCCGTTATATAACCATTCTACCTAAATTGATGTTCTATCACATCGAATTACATCACACAATTTCTTGCTCATCAAGGCACGGTTTAAAGTAGTGATGTCCCGTAGGCCCTGACCCCCCTCCGACGCCAGCCTACAGACATCCCTTCATGCTACTTTGGCATATCCACTGGTCCCTGTGCCCTTCCACAGAAAAGCTCTCAAAAGCTTCTCAATCTCCCTTATAACACCTTTAGGTAGGATGAATGTAGAAGTCCAATATGTACTTAACGCCATAAGGACAAATTTAATGATATGTACCCTCCCAGCATACGATAATCTCATTCCTTCCGAACATTTAATGCGTTGATCAATTTTCAATAATAAAGGCTGGCAGTTTGTTAACGATAATCTAGAGAAAAGTAGAGGAAGTCCCAAGTACCTCACCGGAAGATGCCCTTCCTGGAAGCCGAGTATCTCTAACAGCTACTCCCGTATCTCTTGTGCAGATCAAGAGATGATAAGATGGCTCTTATGCACATTAAGCCGGAGACCTGACCATGAGGCGAATAGGTCCAACCCCTACTTAAAGACCCCTATAGAGTCCATATCAGCTTTGCAGAGCAGCAACAGATCATCTACAAATCCAAGCTAAAATAATCGAGAAGGCTCACATTTTCAATGAAAAGAAAAACGCATGTCCTGATCAATCATCTGCAGAATAATCAAATGTAGAACCTCCATTACGAAAACGAACAGATATAGCCCGTTATCATTAACTTCATCATCTAATTCTATTTAATAATTATTTTCTCATCAATAACTTTCTCATTCGATTTCATTCACCAATAAATTAAACGACCATATACATTCATCTCACGTTTTTACAATATAGCCACATATAACACATAATATCAACAACACTAATATCAAAATAACCCAATAAATAGTCCATGATCATATATATAAACAACCAATATACAATATCCATATATATAAATATAAATTTAAGTTCATGATCAAATATATAATGCTACACATATAAATGTATATATATAAATCCTATTAGCTATACTTACCTCAAATCTCTAAAATAATTCGGTTAACACCACAAGCTGCTTAACCTTCCACTTTATCTTCACCTCCTATCATATAGTATTATACGTATATTTAATATATAAAGAATATCACAAATGCTAAATATGATATCAAAATAATATTCGTACATTCTTTCCAGTCTTTTAATAATTCATTTTTATTAAACCTCCATTCCATTTTCTTTAAAACAACTAAACAATCTAAACTTCCAAGATATGTATTTAATTTACCAACTAACTCATAAGAATTCATTTGATCAAACTCTTTATATATTTATAACTATCATTTTTAATAGCATCCTTAATTGAATTATTACGAAAATGTCATTTTCTTCCTAATAACCATAATATTTTTCAAATGAAATTTTCCTATTATTTCTTAAATATGGTTTCAAAATATTTCTATAATCTTTCTATCAATTTCTCGCTACTATATAATTTAATTAAACATCAATACATATAATTACGTATTTGATTAATAGTTCCGATGAAATTAAGTAAATTAATTATAGTAATAATTAAATCTAACAAATGTAATTTTTAACTAACCAACTATAGCTTTTGTATATTAATTATGTTATTTTATCCGACACTAACTTAAATAGCTAAATTTATAAAATATTTCAATTAAATAGTACATCAGTCAATATAAATAATATTTAGTAAATAAACTAATTACATAATATAAATATAAAAATTAAATAGAAAATTTGAAATTAAATCTTCCCTATCTATTTTCGGTTTTCACCACAGAGTGTGTGTGTGCTCTTTCTAAATTTTTGTGTGTGTATGTGTGAGTTAACATATGTAATATATATATATAACAAAAGGGGTGAGGCGGTGAGATGTCCCACTCCTTTTGACCCTCTTTAGTATTTAATTATTATATATATTTTTTAATTTTATTTAATCTGTTTGATAATTACAATTGCATCCTTCTTAATTTCTTAATTAATACTAATTAATCTCTCAATTACTTATAAAATCCTACGGACGTCACAATTCTCCCCTCCTAATAAAAATTTCGTTCCCGAAATTTAACTAACTGACTCGTTCAATGGAATAAATAGGGATACTTCTCTCTCATATGCTCCTCAATCTCCCAAGTCGGCTCTCTCGAAGAATGATGAGTCCAACTCACTTTTACCATTGATATCTCCTTATGTAGCACCCCCTACTCGCTACATCTGATTATCACTATTTCATCCTTTCTTTAATTAGAACTTTTTTATAAGAAATTCCCTTTCAACCCGTAAAATAAATTCTATTTATCAATATATTATATATATCACAAAAGATAATACATACCACCAAAAATTTATATTACCCACACTAGATGTCTTCATGTACATAACCTCAAGGAAAATAGTATCACAATTTTAACCACAACCCGATAAAAGACCAAAATATTTAACAACCAAACCGCCCAAAACTCTGACTTTATATATTATGACTGACCCACCTAATAAAGACGACGACTTTGCTCAAAGTCCAATGTGGCTAATCAGTGTGACTTATTCCCTAAAAATTACGTGGCAAGAAATGAGCTGCCTACTCAATAAGTATAGCCAATCAGTCTATATATATATATACATAGGCATAATTCACATACAACCAGTCATATCGACTAACGGTCTTTCGTCATATAGCAATATCAGATATAAGCAGTAATACATACTCACAACTGTAAATCAATCCACAAAATAATATTCGACGTTATCGTTTATTAGTTAAGGGCCCCACTTACTCTAGTTGGAGTACATCAGTCAATGATTTCGCCGGCCATCATCATCTCATCTCATATCATATACAGCACAGGATTTCCGTTGTATGTGATATCCCCACACTCTTTTACTTCAGCTGTGTAGCAATATCAGCACAGGATATCACAACAAACATGGTACCCCCACACCATCCCAGTGTGTAGCTAACAGCATAGGATATTCCCCACTACCCGAAATTTTCCGGTACCCTATGCGCCATGGTACCTAGCTTAATTCGTATATTTTTTATAGCACATTATCAATCACATCATCATCAATCATATTTTCATAAATCATTGACTGTGTTCCCAACTAGGTAAGCATCATCTTTTATTTGAATTCACAATCATCATTTTGTTCTTTATAATAATTACTTCCTCAATAATAACTTCCAATTTGATTTCATACAACAATCAATTATATGATCACGTAATCATACCACTCTCACGTCCATCCATTACAAACACACATGACACAGAGTAGCAATTCCACCGATATTAAGGTAATCTAACAAATAATCCACAACTAATTATATAAACAATCAATATACGAAATCCACATAAATATAAAGCCAGGTTCACGACCACATCCAAGAAACCAATATATAATATATACAATACTACACATATAGATATATATATAAGTCCAATTAGCTATACTTACCTTAAATTCCCAAAATGCTTCGATTTCACGAGGGACTGCTCAACCCTCTAGTTTGTCGTCACACCCTATAACAGAATATTATACGTATGATCAATATATATAATATCATAACTTTAAATAAACTACTATATAATGATCGTACATTTTCTACCAATTTTTTTAATATTCTATTTATATTATAGTTCAAACCCCTGTTCTATTTTATTTTAGATAACTATACTTTCTAAGCTTCTCGAACATATGTTTAATTTATCAACTAATTCATAAGAATTCATTTAATCAAACACCTTATATATTTATAACTATCATTTTTTAATAACATTCGCAAATTATATTACCATTGAAATCTAATTTTCCCCCTTTAATAACATAATATTTCTTAAATATAATTTTCAAAATATTTCTATGAATTTTCTACCAATTTATCGTTGCTATATAATTTAATTACGCAACAATACATAGAATTACATATTTAATTAATCATTTCGATGGAATTGTGTAAACTAGCTATAATAATAATTAAATCTAACAAATCTAATATTTTAATTACCCAACTATATCATTTTTATAGCAAATGTGATATTTAACTCGACATTAATTTAAATAGCCAAAAGCATAAAGTACTCCGGTTAAATTGTACATCGCTCAATATAAACTATATTTAATAAAAGGACTGATTAAATAATATAATTATATAAATTATTATAATTTAAAATACAAATTTCCTTACCTATTCTTTAGCGAAGAGGAATTGTTGTTTTCAAATGTTTATTGTTGTTGGTGTTGATATATTTGTAAATGTGGTGTGAAGGTTATATGTGCAATGAGAGAGAGGAGAGAGAAGTGAGGTGGGCGCCGCCCACTCTCATCCACTCTCTCTCTCTCTCTCATCATTATATATATATATTTATATTATCATATATATGTTTATATATTACATTATTATATATATAATATCATTATTATTATTTTATATATTTAATTAAACTTTTCTCAAATACCCATTACGTTCTTCCTAATTTTCTTAATTATTATAATTTGTTCTTAAATATTATAACAAACTCTAATTTAATCCGTTCAAATTTTATCATACCCAAATTCAGTCTATAATTTATTTAGTAGTTAAATTTAAATTTTTAATAATTATCAATTAGTTTTCCATTTACATGAAAAATTCTACGGACGTCACAATTCTTCCCTCCTAATAAAAATTTCGTCTCCAATATTTAACTAACTTACCCGTTCAATGGAATAAATAGGGATACTTCTCTTTAATATGCTCCTCAACCTCCCAAGTCGCCTCTCTCGGGGAATGATGACTCCATCTCACTTTTACTATCGGTATATCTTTATTTCTCAATTTCCTTATGTTTCTATCCAAAATCTCTGCTGGCTCCTACATACATATGTCAACTCCTCAGAAATCTCTATCTCCGGCTCACGAATAATGTGGCTAGGATCATATCGATAACCTCGCAGCATCGAAATATGGAAAACATCATGTATTTGTGACAACTCTGCTGGTAATGCTAGGCGATACGCTAGTGGTCCGATTCTTTTAATAATTTCATACGGCCCAATATATCTCGGACTCAGCTTCCCTTGCCTGCCAAACCTCAGAATTCCCCTCCAAGGAGATTTCTTCAAGAAAACTTTATCACCTACTTCATATTCCATCTCCCTTCGGTATTGATCAACATAACTTTTTTGTCGATTATGTGCTGCCTTCAAGCACTTCTTAACTATTTGTATCTTTTCCACTGTTTCCTGCACCAATTCAGGACCTTCTAGTTGTCTTAATCCTTCTCTATCCCAGCAAATCGGATTGCGACACCTTCTTCCATATAAAGCTTCATATGGGGCTATACCGATACTAGAGTGAAAACTGTTATTATATGCAAACTCCATTAGAGGTACATGATCATCCCAGTTGCCCTTAAACTCCATTGTACAAGCTCTCATCATATCTTCTAGGGTTTGAATCGTTCTTTCTGACTGCCCATCTGTTTGAGGATGAAATGCGGTACTGAAATGTAACTTTGTGTCCAATGCCCTTTGTAAATGTTCCCAAAAGCGTGAGGTAAATCGAGGATCTCTATATGACACAATCGATACAGATACTCCATGTAATCTCACTATCTCAGAAATGTATAATCCAGCTAACTTATCCAGAGAATCAATTATTCGTACCGGCAAGAAATGAGCAGATTTTGTCAATCTATCCACAATTACCCAAATAGCATCATGCTTTCTGAATGTACGTGGCAACCCTACGACAAAATCCATAGTGGTCTTCTCCCACTTCTATTTTGGTATTGATAGAGGTCGAAGTTTACCTGCTGGTGCCTGATGTTCTACCTTTCTTGCTGACACATCATATATTTAGCCACAAATTCAGCCACATCCTTCTTCATTGTCTGCCACCAATAATAAGGTCTTAAATTTCAATACATTTTTGTAGTACCAGGGTGCATCGCATATGGTGCATTATGAGCTTCCTGCAAAATCGCTTCACGTAACCCATCTATATCAGGCACACAAACTCGTCCCCTATTCACTATTATTCCATCAACTCTTATCGAAAAATTTATTTTCTTACCATGTCTTATTCTTTCCAGCATTCGTAATAAGAAAGGATCTCGAGTCTGCACTTCTTTGATCTGATCTACGAAGTCTGGCTTAAGTTGCAAGGACGCCAATAAACCCGCTACTTGATCAAACTCCAGTTCCGTATTCATAGACCTCATCTCCAGTAGCAATGTCTGATTGTGACTCCCCAGATTGGTTAATGTACTTGAACTCTTTCTACTCAAGATATCTGCTACCATGTTTGCTTTCCCTGGATGAAAGTCAATAGTGCAATCATAATCCTTCAGCAGTTCTATCCATCTTCTTTGTCTCAAATTCAATTCCTTTTGCATTAAGATATATTTCAAACTTTTATGGTCAGCAAAGATCTGAAATTTTTCTCCATACAAATAATGTCTCCAGATCTTCAGTGCATGCACAATCGCAGCTAACTCCAAGTCATGTGTAGGATAATTTAACTCGTGGTTCCTCAATTGGCGGGACGCATAAGCAATTACCTTTACGTTTTGCATTAAAACACATCCCAAACCCTGTTTAGAAGCATCCGTATACACTATATATCCACCACTACCAGACGACAACACCAAAATTGGATTGGAGGTCAGTCTCTTCTTCAACTCATGAAAACTTTGTTGGCACTGTTCCGCCCACTGAAATTCTACCACCTTTCTTAACAACTTGGTCAGAGGACCGACAATTATAGAGAAACCCTCAACAAATCTCCTGTAATATCCAGCCAACCCTAAGAAGCTCTGGACTTTAGTAGCATTCTTTGGCACTCTCCATTCCATAATAGCCTTTACTTTTGAAGGGTCAGGCATAACCCCATCACCAGATACTACAGGCCCAAGGAAAACCACCTGACTTACCCAAAATTCACATTTTCTTAACTTAGCATATAACTCCTCCTCTTTCAAAATCTGTAACACTATCCTCAAATTTTGCTCATGCTCTTCTCTATCCCTCGAGTATACCAAAATGTCATCTATAAACACAATAACAAAGTGATCTAGATACTCTTGAAATGTACGGTTCATCAATGCCATGAATGACGCTGGTGCATTTGTTAACCCAAAGGGCATCACCAGAAACTCATAATGACCATAATGAGTATGGAAAGCTGTCTTTGGTATATCATTCTCTGCTATCCTCAACTGCCAATAATCAGACCTCAAATCGATCTTTAAAAATGTTGTAGTTCCCTTTAACTGGTCTAGCAAGTCATCAATCCTCGGCAATGGATATTTATTCTTCACTGTTACCCTGTTTAATTAGCGGTAATCGACGCATAACCTCATACTCCCATCTTTCTTCTTCACAAACAGCACTAGTGCTCCCCACGGCGAAGTACTCGGCCTGATAAACCCTTTCCCCAACAATTCTTCAATTTGCTTTTTGAGCTCTTGTAATTCCACTGGGGCCATTCTGTACGGCGCAATAGAAATTGGGGCAACTCTTGGGAGAGTTTCTATGGCAAAATCCACTTCCCTATGCGGTGGAAAACCTGGTAAGTCGTCAGGGAGTACTTCAGTTAAGTCTCTCATTACTGGGATTTCCTCCAATGAGGGATTAACCTTCTCGGTATCTACCACATGGGCTAGATATTTCACAACCCTCTAACATCAATCATCTTGCCTCCATGACTGATATTACACAAACTGGTACTACCTGACGATCCCCCCTAAATATTACTTTTAGTTCACCAGAACATTCGATCATCACTTCTTTTTATAACAGTCGACTATTGCTTTATGTTGTGCTAACCAATCCATCCCCAAAATCACATCAAACTCCTTCAAATCCAGCACTATAAGGTCTATAGGTAAATTTACATCTCCAATTCTCACTAAGCTCCCTTTCCTTACATTGTTCACTACCACACCCCCTCCAACGGGCAAATAAATCATCAAATACATCCCAACGGGCTATTCTCTCCTGGTATTTTAGATGCAAATTCGGATGAAATATATGAATGTGTAGAACCAGGATCAATCAAAACATAAGCCGCAATGTCAAATAACAATATCGTACCTGATATCACGTCATTCGATGTTGGGGCTACCTCTCTGGTAATGTTATATATCCTTGCCTGGGTCTGTCCCTGAGTAACTTGTGCTCCAGCTCCCCTCATACCGCTACCCATAGTGTGGCCACTATCTCTGTTGCCAGTGCCTCTGCCTTTGCTAGCTCCCCTGTCACTACTCCCAACACTATTTTGGCTCTGAGTCCCACTAATAACACTTTCAACCACGCCTATAGTCTGACTGGAATAATTTCTGGCTATGTGTCCTCTACCTCCTTAGCGATAATAAGTCTTCGGTATATTATCTCGTCTCCAACATGGCCCTTGATGTTGCCTTCCACAGGTAGAACAGCTCGGAGGAAAAATTGATCCTCGACCATAACTCGATCCAGCTCCCTTTCCTGATCCAGTAGAAGACGTAGCAAATGAGCTGCGTTCGAACGATCCTCTGTGAAAGCTCGTGGATTTACCGAACCTCTGTCCACTACTTCCTCGAAAATCGGGACCACCACGTGTAAAGCTCCCACTTCCCGCTAAGAATGAGCGACTGGTTCCCCTCTTGGTCAACCTACTCGATTCCCCTATTGTGTACGTTGATTTTCTCTTCTCTTCCCCCTTCTTCTTGTCCTCCATTACTGCTTCTTCCATCCGGACTGCTAATTCAGCAAGAGTTTTAAAATTTATAATTCGGATTGCGTGGCCTCTTTTGATCTCCGATCGTAGCCCCTGTTCAAAACGGTAACAACGATCCTCCTGCGTTGCTATTGCTTTTGGTGCATACTTGGCTAGTGCCGCAAAACGGAGTTCATATTCTGCCACCAAAAGATAATACATACCACCAAAAGTTTATATTACCCACACTAGATGTTTACATGTACATAACCTCAAGGAAAATAATATCACAATTTTAACCACAATCTTATAAAAGACCAGAATATTTATCAACCAAACTGCCCAAAACTCTGATTTCAGATATTACGGCTGACCCACCTAAAAAAGACGACGACACCGCTCAAAGTCCAATGTGGTTAATCAGTGTGACTTATTCCGTGAAAAGTACGTGGCAAGAAATGAGCTACCTACTCAATAAGTATAGCCAATCAGTCTATATATATATATATATACATAGACATAATTCACATACAAGCAGTCACATCGACTAACGGTCTTTCGTCATATAGCAATATCAGATATAAGCAGTAATACATATTCACAATTGTAAATCGATCCACAAAATAATATTCGACGTTATGGTTTATTTGTTAAGGGCCCCACTTACTCTAGTTGGAGTACATCAATCAATGATTTTGTCGGCCATCATCATCTCATCGTCATATCATATACAACACAGGATATCCGTTGTATGATATATCCCCACACTCTTTTACTTCAGCTGTGCAACAATATCAGCACAGGACATCACAACAAACATGGTACCCCCACACCACCCCAGTGTGTAGCTAACAACACAGGATATTCTCCGCTGCCAAGAATACATCGGCACCCTACGCGCCATAGTACCTAGCTTAATTCGTATGTTTTTCATATCACATTATCAATCACATCATCATCAATCACATTTTCATAAACCATTGACTGTGTTCCCAACTAGGTAAGCATCATCTTTTATTTGAATTTAGAATCATCATTCTGTTCTTTATGATAATTACTTCCTCAATAATAACTTCCAATTTGATTTCATACAACAATCAATTATACGATCACGTAATCATACCACTCTCACGTCCATCCATTACAAACACACATGACACATAGTAGCAATTTCACCGATATTAAGGTAATTTAACAAATAATCCACAACTAATTATATAAACAATCAATATACGAAATCCACATAAACATAAAACCAGGTCCACGACCACATCCAAGAAACCAACATATATAATATATACAATACTACACATATAGATATATATAAGAGTCCAATTAGCTATACTTACCTTAAATTCCCAAAATGCTTCGAGTACACGAGGGACTGCTCAACCCTCTATTTTGTCGTCACGCCCTATAACAGAATATTTTACGTATGATCAATATATATATAGAATATCATAACTTTAAATAAACTACTATATAGTGTTCGTACATTTTCTACCAATCTTTTAATATTCTATTTATATTATAGTTCAAACCCCTGTTCCATTTTATTTTAGATAACTATACTTTCTAAGCTTCTCAAATATATGTTTAATTTATCAACTAATTCATAAGAATTCATTTAATCAAACACCTTATATATTTATAACTATCGTTTTAATAACATCCGCAAATTATATTACCATTGAAACCTCATTTCCCCCTTTAATAACATAATATTTTTTAATATAATTTTCGACACATTTCTATGAATTTTCTATCAGTTTATCGTTGCTATATAATTTAATTAAGCAACAATACATAGAATTACATATTTGGTTAATCATTCTGATGGAATTGTGTAAATTAGCTATATTAATAATTAAATCTAACAAATCTAAGATTTTAATTACCCAACTATATCATTTTTATAGCAAATGTGATATTTAATTCGACACTAATTTAAATAGTCAAAATCATAAAATACTCCGATTAAATTGTACATTGCTCAATATAAGCTATATTTAATAAAAGGACTAATTAAATAATATAATTATATAAATTATTATAAATATAAATACAAATTTCTGTACTTGTTCTTTGGCGGAGAGGAATTGTTGTTTTCAAATGTATATTGTTGTTGTTTGAGAGAGAGGAGAGAGAAGTGAGGTGGGCGCCGCCCACTCTCATCCACTCTCTCTCTCTCTCTCATCATTTTATATATATATATATATATCTACATTATCATATATATGTTTATATATACATGATTATATATATATATAATATTATTATTATTATTTTATATATTTAATTAAACTTTTCTCAAATACTCATTATGTCCTTCCTAATTTTCTTAATTAATATAATTTGCTCCCAAATATTATAACGAACTCTAATTTAATTCGTTCAAATTTTATCATATCCCAAATTCAGTCTATAATTTATTTAGTAATTAAATCTAAATGTTTAATAATTACCAATTAGTCTCCCAATTACAAGAAAAATTTTACGGACGTCACACCTTATTTCTCAATTTTCGTACTGTTCTGTCCAAAACCTCTGTTGGCTCTTCTACATATGTTAATTCCTCGGAAATCTCTATATCCGATTCACGGATGACGTGGCTATGATCAGATCGATATCGTCGTACCACCGAAACATCGAAAACATCATGTACTTGTGACAACTCTGATAGCAATGCTAGTCGATACGCCAGTGGTGTGATTCTTTCAATAATTTCATACGGCCCAATATATCTCAGACTCAACTTCCCTTGCTTGCCAAATCTCAAGATTCCACTTCATGGAGATACATTCAGGAAACCTTATCTCCTACTACATATTCCATCTCCGGGATGTTTATCAATGTAACTTTTTTGTTGAGCTTTTGAGTTGCTTTCAAACACTTGTTAACTACCTGTATCTTCTCTACTGTTTCCTACACAAATTTAGGACCTTCCAATTGTCTTAACCCCTCTATCCCAACAGATTGGACTGCGGCATCTTCTTCCATATAAAGCTCCTATAGGCATACCAATACTAGAATAAACTATTATTATATGCAAATTCCATTAAGAGGTATATGATCATCCCAGTTGCCCTTAAACTCCACGGTACAAGCTCTCATCATATTTTCTAGTGTCTGAATTGTTCTTTCTGACTGCCCGTCTGTCTGAGGATGAAATGCTGTACTGAGATGTAATTTTGTGCGTAACACCCTTTGTAAACTTCCCAAAAAACGTGAGGTGAATCGAGGATCTTTATCTGACATAATATATACAGGCAATCCATGCAATCTCACAATTTCAGAAACGTACAGCTCAACTAACTTATCCAGAGAATCACCTATTCGTATTGGCAAGAAATGCGCGGATTTTGTTAGTCTATGTACAATTACCCAAATAGCATCATGCTTCCTGAGTGTACATGGAAACCGTATGACAAAATCCATAGTGATCTTTTTCCACATTCATTTTGGTATAGATAAAGGTCGAAGTTTATCTGCTGGTGCCTCATGTTCTGCCTTTACTTGCTGACATGTCATATATTTAGCTACAAATGCAGCAACATCCTTCTTCATTGTCTGCCACCAGTAATAGGGTTTTAAATTTTGATACATCTTCGTAGTTCTAGGGTGCATCGCATACGGTGCATTATGAGCTTCCTGCAAAATCTCCTCTCATAATCTATTTACATTAGGCACACAAACTCGCTCCCCATTCACTCTCACTCCATCACCTTTTATTGAGAAATTTGATTTCTTACCTTGCTTCTTCCTCTCCAACATTTGTAATAAGAAAGAATCTCGATTCTGCGCTTCTTGATTTGATCCACAAAGTCTGGCTTAAGTTACAAGGCTGCCAACAAACCTGCTACGTGATCAACCTCCAATTTCATGTTCATAGATCTCATCTCCAATAGTAATGTCTGATTATGACTCCCCAGATTGGCTAATGTACTTGAAATTTTTCTACTCAAAGCATCTGCTACCACATTCGCTTCCCTGGATGGAAATCAATAGTGCAATCATAATCCTTCAATAGTTCTATCCATCTCCTTTGTCTCAAATTCAATTTCTTCTGCGACAAGATATATTTCAAATTTTTATGGTTAGTGAAGATTTGAAATTTTTCTACATACAAATAATGTCTTTAAATCTTCAATGCATGCACAATCTCGGCTAACTCTAAATTATGCATGGGATAATTTAACTCGTGGGTCATCAACTGGGGAGATGCATAAGCAATTACCGTTCCAGTCTGCATAAACACACATCCCAAACCCTAATTAGAAGCATCCGTATACACTACATATCCACCGCTACCAGACAACAAAACCAAATCGGGGTTGAGGTCAATATTTTCTACAACTCATCAAAGCTTTATTGTCACTATTCAGTCCCCCGAAACACTACCCCATTTCTCAGCAACTTGGTCAACAGACCTGCAAATATAGAGAAGCTCTCAACAAATCTCCTATAAAATCCTGCTAACCCTAGAAAACTTCAGACTTCAGTCGCATTTTTCTGTACTCTTCATTCTATAATAGCTTTTGCTTTTGAAGTGTCAGGCATAACTCCATCGCCAGATATCACATGCACAACAAAAACTACTTACTTTACCTAGAATTCACATTTGCTTAATTTAGCATACAACTCTTTCGCTTTCAAAAGTCTATAACACTATCCTCAGATGTTGCTCATGCTCTTCCCTATTCTTTGAGTACACCAAGATGTCATCTATAAAAATAATAACAAACTGATCGAGATATTCCTGAAAATGTATGATTCATCAACGCCATGAACGCCTCTGGTGCATTTTTTAACCCAAATGGTATCACCAAAAACTCATAATGACCGTAACGAGTACGAAAAGTTGTTTTTAATATGTCTTTCTCTGTTATCCTTAATTGTCAATACCCCCACCTCAAATCAATCTTTGAAAATGTTGTAGCCCCCTTTAACTAGTCTGGCAAATCATTAATCCTAGGCAACGGATATATTCTTCACTATCACCCTATTCAATTGGCGGTAATCGACGCACAATCCTATACTACCATATTTCTTCTTTACAAATAGCATTGGTGCTCCCCATTGTCAAGTACTCGGTCTGATGAACCCTTTCTCCAGCAATTATTTTGTTTGATTTTTAAGTTCTTGTAATTCCACTAGGGCCATTCTGTACAATGCAATAGAAATCGGGGCAACTCCTGGGAGAGTTTCTATAGCAAAATCTACTTCTCTATGTGGTGGCAAACCTGGTAAATTATCAGGAAATACTTCAGGGAAGTCTCTCACTATCGGGATCTCCTTCTCGGTATCTATTACATGGGCTAAATATGCTTCACATTCTTCTAGGATCAATCATCTTGCCTTTATGGCTGGTATTACACAAATCGACACTACCTGACAATCCTCCACAAATACTACTTTCGATTCGCCAAAAGATTCAATCCTCACTTATTTGTTTATAAAAAATGAACTGCTACTTTATATTGTTCTAGCCAATCCATCCCGAAAATTACATCAAATTTCTTTAAATCCATCACTACAAGACCTACTGGTAGATTTACATCTCTAATTCTCACTAAGCTCCCCTTCCTAACATTATTTAATAGGATACCCCCTCTTACGGGCAAATAAACCATCAAATTATATCCTAAAGGGCTATTATCACTAGATTTCTTAGATGCAAGTTTTGATGAAATGTATGAATGTATACATCTAGGATCAATCAAAACATAAGCCTCAACGTCAAATGACAAGATCATACCTGATATCACGTCATTGGAACCGGTCGTTCATTATATCTCTTTGCTTGAGTCTACCCCTGAGTAACTTGTGGTTCGGTTCCCTGCATTTGCTACCAATAGTGTTGTTGCTACCTCTGCTGCCAGTGCCCTTACCTCTACCGCCAGTGCCCTTACCTCTACCTTTGCCTCTGTCAACTCCTCTACCACTACTCCCAACGTTGCTTTGGTTTTGGGTCCCACTGAACGTACTCCCACCTAGACTCACAGTCTGATTAGGATAATCCTTGGACATGTGTCCTCTACATCCACAATTAGAACAAGTCCTGGGTATAGCACTTGGTCCCTAACAATGTCCCAAATGTAGTCTCCCACAAATAGAACAATTCAGAGTAACAATTGGCCCCCAAACATAACTCTATCCAACTCCCCCACCTGATCCAATACAAGGCATAATAAATAAATTGCGCTCAATCGAACCTGTATTGAAGCCTGTGGATCTACCAAAGCTCGGGTCACTACTTCCTCGAAAAATAAGACCATGTGAAAAGTTCCCACTTCCCCAAAAAATGAACGACCGGTTCCCATCTTGGTCAAACTACTCGATTCTCTTAATGTGTATGTTGATTTTCTCTTCTCTTCCCCCTTCTTCTTGTCTTCAATTACTGCTTCTTCCATTCGGATCATTTAACAAGAGTTTTAAAATTCATAATTCGACTGTGAGACCCTTTTTAGTCTTTGGTCGTAGCCCCTTCTCAAATCGGTAACAACGATCCTCCTGCGTCACTACTGCTTCTAGTGCATACTTGGCTAGTTCAGCAGAATGGAGTTTATATTCTGCCATTGTGTGATCATCCCCTTGCACTAAGTTTAAAACTCCATCCTCTTCTTATCTAGATACATCTTGGGTCTATATTTATCATCAAACTCTTTTTGAAATTTAGCCCAAGTTATCTCTCTTGACTTATATCCCCTCTTCACTTACCTCCACCAAATCAGTGCATTCCCTTACCATGTATGTTGATTTTCTCTTTCCTTCCCCTTCTTCTTGTCTTCAATTACTACTTCTTCCATCCGGACCCCTAATTCAATATGAGTTTTAAAATTCATAATTCTGACTGCGAGACCCTTTTTAATCTCTGGTCATAGCCCCTGCTCAAAACGGTAACAACGATCCTCCCGTGTCACTACTTCTTCTAGTGCATACTTGGCTAGTTCAACAAAATGGAGTTTATATTCTACCACTGTCTGATCATCCCCTTGCACTAAATTTAGAAACTCTATCCTCTTCTTATCTCTGTACATCTTGGGTCTGTATTTATCATCAAACTCTTTCTAAAATTCAGCCCAAGTTATCTCTCTTGGCTTATATCCTCTCTTAACTGAGCTCCATCAAATCAATGCATTCCCCACGAACAAAGAAACAACATACTGAAGTCAATTCTCCAGAGTGTAACTAACTAAATTCATCACGTCTTTTGACTTTTTCCCACCATCTCTCAGCAATCTCTAGGTCTAAAGTACCCTCAGATTTTGTAGCTCCCATCTTCCTGGTTCTTTCATAGTTACGATCAATTGTAGGAACTACTGGTGCTGGAACGCCATCTGAAATATTTATGCATACTTTGGTGGTAACCTGCCATTGGAGCACCACTCAGAGGAAATGGAGCATCAGCACCAACACCCTCTCGACCTACCTCCACCCCACCTGCACTTGCAAGTACCACTGAGCCCTCTACGGACTCTGTTGACTCTTTTCTACTAGCTATTAGGTCAGCACGTGCACCTTGGGAAGCTATCCTACATTAAACAATTCAACCGTTAGGCACATCTCATAGTCAACCTATCACTTTAGAATCATAGACCTGCTCTCATACCACGTAATGTACACCCTCTACAACGTTATTCTTAATTACCACTAATTATCAAACACTTTTCTTATTAGAACCCCTCTTATAAGACATTTTTAGTTATCAATATAATATATAAACATCTCATGAGGCATATTCCAAAGATAATATTTACTCTCCCTAGACGTCCTTGTTTACAAAATCCTAAAGAAAATAACGCAATAATCAGTTGTACAATATTTTAAATGCAAACCTGTCCAAGACTGGCATACTTAATATTCCATAACAAAAATCTTGGCTTCAAATGTCGCGGCTGACCCACCTATTCACAATAACGGCACCGCTCAAACTCCAATGACTAGTTAGTGTGATCTATCTCCTGAAAAGTACATGGTAATGCGTGAGCTACCTACTTAATAAGTATAGCCCATCAGTCTATATATATACACACAAGCTGCAAGTCAAACATAATACAATCACATCAACCAGCCAACAGTCATCAAATAATAACAGCAGATATAAATTATGACATATGCCCGCAATCATATATCAACTTATAATATAATAGTGACATTTTGGTTTGTTTCTAAGGACCGTCCTTAACCAAACTGGCGTACATCACTCAATGGCCTTGTCGGTTATCATCAACTCAATCAGAATATTTCTTTTTTTTCGATATCACACAACACACAACTCATATGATATCCCATTCTTACTGATATTATACAACACACAGCTCGTACGATATCCATCATCAATCATATCACACAGCACACAACTCGAATATGTCACATCATCTCCATCGACCAATGACAGCACATAGCTCGTCATTAATCCCATCATCATAAGCCATAAAAGTACGCACCCAGTTAGGTAGGTCATCTTTTATTTCACACCTGCGTTATCATTAACTTCATAGTTTAAGTCTATTTAATAATTATTTTCTCATTGATAACTTTCTCATTTGATTTCATTCACAAATCAATTAAATGACCGCATAAATCTTCATCTCACGTTTGTACAATATAACCACATATAACACATAATATCAACTCCACTGATATCAAAGTAATCCAGCAAATAGTGTACGATCATGGGAAACAAAATTTTTTATAATTGTTAAAACTAAAATTTAAAAATTATAATTGTTGAATCTAAAATTATTTTTAATTAACTAAAATGTATTAATTAATATAACAAAAATTTAAAAAAAAGCTGGGGCGACGACGATAGTTGCCGCTGCTACTTGCGTCGCCATTACCCATGGTGGTCTAGGCAACGCCCACAAAAGGGCGACGACGTCGTCATCTTTCTTATTCTGGGCGAAGTCGACAGAAGGGCGACATTGGCCCTTGATGTATTATTTTTCATCGTAGGAGCTTTTTGAACATTTTGGGTATCATAGGAGGATAATATGGATTTTACCGCTAGATTTATTTTTCAAGTTTAAAAGAAATATAATATGCTTTGAAGCACTACATTTTCCTTCCAACTTTCATGGTAGAGGCTTCTGGCCTTGACCTGTGTCTGGTTAAGGCTTGTCGCCTTGACCTAAATTTTGGTCATATGGTCGAGGTTTCTCCTTAGCACCCCTTGTTTTCCACTTTTTTGATTTTATCTCTTAGTGGGGTTAGTAATTTTTGTTAATTCAGTGCATAATTTTTGGAGTGAAGTCATAGAGTCCCCATTGGTGTTTGATCAGAGTCACTTTGACTTTACGTGTCACTTATGGCACCGTAGGGAGCACATTTGCTTTTATTTGCGTTTGACTTTGTGGTGTTGCATATGACACCTCAAAGAAGCTATTTTTCTTTTGTTTTCTTTGACTTTGGGGTGTTGCGTATGACACCTTAAGTAAGCTATTTTTCTTTTGTTTTCTTTGACTTTGTAGTGTTGTGTATGACACCTCAACGAAATTATTTTTCTTTTATTTTCTTTGACTTTAAGGTGTTGCATATGACACCGTATGACACCTCAAGGAAGCTTTTTGGTTTGTCTTAGAGGACAACGTAGTAATAAAAACTATTTATTTGATGTTGAGATAAGAAAGATTGACATTTTAGCTCTTGGAAAGAGATCATAAGAAAATTAATACACTTTGAAGCCTTTAAGTACTAAATCTCTTGGTCTTCTTGTCTTCTTCCCTAATTATTCGCTTCATTGATGTGAAACCTCCTTTACTTGATCGTTCTTATTTCTGAATTCAGGATATGGTGCTAATAGTTCATATTCTTAGCAGGTCATCATTAGACCATCGTGGTTTTATCTCTTCTTTTAATTTTTCTACTTCTATTTTTAGGTTTTCTAGAGTAGAGGGATTATCTCTAATAGTATGCTTTCCATTAAGCAATTTCTTGACTTCAGTTATTGGATATGGTTCAAAGGGTTTATTAATAGTTCTATCATAAACTGGGTTAGACTTAGATGTGGACGCTTTATTATTATTGCCAATTTTACTCAAAATGATATCTCTAACTTCATTATCTTTTATTTCTCTAAGTAATTTGATAATATGATTATCAGTGAGAACATTTATTTTTCCAATTTCTTTGAATTTTGTCATTAATTCATAAAATTCTTGATGTGAATTTTCCTCCTGCTTACAGGAACAAGAAGATTCTTCTTCTTAAGATTCAGAAGTGGTTGATGAGTACTCAAATTTTTTTTCAATATTTTTAAGTACACTTTGCTCTTCAGATTCTTCTGATTCAGAGGATTCTTCTTTCAGAAAATATTACATTGAGTATTTCTTGTTTTTCTTCTTCTTGTAAATTAAGATATTTATTTTCTTTTTCAATCTTCTAGCTTTCTTGTTTCTACATCTATTTGCAAGATGATTTGTTTCTCCACAAATATAGTATTTTCTTATTTTCTTTGTAGTACTATTTTTAGCCTTCCATTCATTTTTTCTAGCTATGTCTTTTTCTTTATTTATTTCTCTTCTAAATTTTCTCTTTTTATACCTCTTTTTCTTAAATCCCAAAGTTTTATTCCTAGAGATTTTTTATTTATCGGATGGTTTCATTTCCATTCCAAACTGGGCATAAAATTATCCTAATTGACTTTTCTCTGTTAATTTTTGTCTTTTAATTTGTCTGTTTAGTCTAATTTTATTGCATAAATTCAATCCTTCCTGGATGCAGGTTCCAATTAACTTCCCATAAGTATATTGACTATAATTAATGTGTAAGTCTCCTTTTCTCAGGGCATTTCTAACCCTTTCTGCAAAAAGATGAGGGAGGCCATCTATGAATTTAGACTTCCAATGAGTATAATTTGACTCTGGGAGCTCCATAACTCTACTAAGGAATACGTCTTTATACCATCTAAATGAAGTTAATGTCTTACATTTTAGATTCTGTAGTAGTGTTCGAATATTTTCACTATTATTTGACCATCTACCTGTAAAATGTTCAACAATGTTTATAGCTAATGTATAAATTGCTTTCTCTTTTGAGATATTAGTTTCAATTTTTACTGTATTTAATATTTCATGTATATCAGCTTGGCTGAGATAATTATCCCACCATCCCTTTAATTGGCTAGTGAATCCTACTATGATAATTTTAGCAGTACCTTTATCGAAATTATTATTTCCTTTACAGATAGTACCATACATCATCATTCTGTATAGTATTATAAATTTGTCTTTTTGTAAATCCATCAATGTTCCATTCATAAATTTATTTTTCATTATAACTATTTTGGTAAATTATCTCTTGTTCTTCATAAAGAACATCTTGGGGTGTTGGTCTAGGATAATAGAATTTTATTTGCATTGGCTTCATAGCGAATTTTTCTAATTTGTTAATTTCCTCCATAAATTCATCTTTACAATCCTGAGGAACTACGTCATTATTTAGGGTATTTAATTTTAGAGTTTTAAATTTTTGGTCCAGTAAGTTTTCTAGGTCTCCTATAGGTTTTAAATTGAAACCTACAATATCTGGGGGTGGTTGAATTGAGGGTCTCGCAATAATTTCTCCTCTTGTTTCTTCAACCAATGCCTTATTTGAGTTGATTTCTCTTTGCCAATTTCGTTGCCATTCCATAATCTTATCAATCTTAGTATTTAATTCCATACTTTGTTCTCCTACAACATTTAAGTATAAATTGACATAATTTTGCTTTTTCAATAACTCATTTATTTGTGTTATTGTAACTATTAAACTATCATCTTCAATTAATTTAGAAAATGCTTCAAAATTAATTTCTATTTCATTTGAATTCATTTTGAAAGGCTGTTGAGGGGGGAAAAAATGCTATTTAGGATTTTTCCATTCTCTAAAAAATATTTTCTCTCTAATACATTTAAATATTATTTTGAATATTTGGTTATAAACCGAGGAATAAAGTAACTTTCTTATTCCATATGGATAATTCCTTATAGAATTGATTTGAAATTTCATTTTGTTTCTCAGGTGGGAAATTTTTAAAAAACCATTTTCTAAACGGTTCCCATCTTCTTTAACAATATTATTTGGTTGTATTCTTATTTCTTCGATCTTATCATAATTTGAGTTATTTAAATTAATTTCTTCTCTGATATGGGATGTGGATGCTCTGGATGGGGTTATTACCTCTATTGGTGATCTATAAGACATATTAGAATATCTTAAAAAATTGCTTCGTAAATATTTTGACTGATTTAACAAAGTCTATTATGACATTCCTTCTAAATTTTGAAGAATGTTTGTATACATACTCTCAGTATTACTTCTAACGGGGACTTCCTTTTCAATTACCCAATGTTCTGAAAACTCTACTTCGCTCCATTTTATTTGTCTCCTAGTATTAGTCCTTGAATTTTGTAAGTTTGTTCCAAAGAATATTGTGTGTTCAAGAGATTTGTTATCTTGTGTCCTACAATTAGGATTAAGTGTCTGGAGAAGTTTATAGTATATTCTGTAATATATACATATTAATTCTGGCCCAGGTGCATAATTATATCCATGGGTTTTAACATTTAATGTTAATGCATCGATTATATTCACATCAGGCATTGATAATTGTAGATTTGGGTAAACATTAAAAAATGTTGGTCCATGAGCTAGACTAGGTTGTATTATTCCTCTTAGAGATTTCTTCCAGTCTAAATTCCTGGCATCTTTTAGGGCAGCTAAAAAGCTTTCTGGTAAACCTTCTAATGTCAGAGGCTTAAAGGCTATTTGAACAATACCTATATGTAGAAATTTATATTCTTCTTGGTAATGCCTTATATCCATGGCATCCAGAAGCTTTTTATTACTTTTTCTTCATTATCAAGAGCAATAGATTGTTCAGTAGTTCTTACCACCTGCTTAGTTTTCCAAAAATCAAATCTTCCAAAATTGTAAATTAATCTAGGATTTACTTTAGGAATTGTTCATTTATTAAGTTGATCTAAATGTTTTGGGAGTTCATCATACTCCTCTTTTTAGCATTCTTTACTTGATTACTATTATTATCAAATAAATATTGCATATTAAGTAGAGAAATAAAGTACTGCTTAATTATCCAATACAAATATTACATGTTTAATTTAAATATATATTAATAGTTTTAATATAATATTTTATATAAGTTAAAAAATTGATATAAATTTTACGTATTTTTATATTAATTTAGAGTATTTTATAAATAAATATTAAAATATATTTAAATTAAATAATAATTTAACTTAATTCATAATATATAATATTGTAAGTAAATAAATATTAAAATATATTTAAATTAAAAAAGCTGAAATAGGGTAAAAAAAGGCCCTGCTCTTATTTCCACCGCGTGTACAACACCTTCCATAGTTTTGGACGAAGGGGATCTTTTTTGCACGGTTTTAAAATTTACAGAATTTTTTTATGGCTATTTATTTAACATAGGTAAGTTTTGTTCAATTTTAGCATAACACATGGATTATGCAATTTTCCCTATTTCATTCTTATACAATAACTTTGGGAAAAGTGTACCACCATCTCCGTGTGATATGTCATATGTGCACAATACCTCCCTGTGAAAATAAAAATATTAAATTACCTTCTTCTTACAAAATAAAGTAAATCGCCGCCTTAGAATGCTGGGTGTAATACACGCACCCTTGCTGAAGTTTTTTGTTTATTTCTAAGAATACATTATTAAGTTTTAAATATGATTACATATTTTTGTTTATATATAATTATTATAAATATATAATATATTGATATTAATATTAATAATATGTATAAATATATATATATATATATATATATGAAAATATAAAAACATCATCCCTACCAGCCTCCACCAACCCTGTTTATATATATAAATATGTACATAATCGATATGCACATCGTAATTCCAACGTCACAACGGACACAATCAACCCATAATATTTATATATGCACATATCAAATACCACAAGGTAACCCATCATAAGTAGTTCCCACACTTTTAATTCCTCTTTATACAACTAAAATATGATTTGTATTTTAACCGATGAATGAGAAGAAAATCGCATATTGGCCCAACCTGACTAAAATATAAAGTTTTGACCTAAGCTTTCATGGTAGAGATCTATACCTGAAAAATAGTAGTAGAGGAATGGGCTTGCAATTCAGTAAGTAAATAACTGGCATTATCTATATATGTACATCAAATGTAATCCAAACAAGACAAAAAGAGCAACATGAATAGAATATAATCAATTTAACTCCAATTTAACTATCTTTAGTATATAACATAGTCAACTCATAACAAGACAATCAATTAAGCTCCTCATTCCATAGTTTGCTTACCAGAAAGTGATATAGTGTTCTTCTCCACCAACTCAATCTCACCATTTATTATGTAATGTTTAAGTGAATCCCTTAACATGCGCGGACTCATCAATTTCATTTTGCATAATAGCTCTTTCTTTTCATTTTCAACATAGGCTTTTCAATAACATCAAGGGGTATTCACGTCACAATTATATTTAATTTCTACCACTCTTTCATTTTCACATATCACCATTCTTATAAGCAGTTAGTGACGTAAAATCATATATTGACATATTTTTATTTTAAGCACCAACAACACATCATACAACAATAGAATATTTTAGTGCATTTTCTCATCTCATGTTCACAATATAATTACTCAAATTAAATCAACCACCACTCACATATTTTCAAATAAATCAGTTTCAACACGAATCATAGATTTATATAAAAGTAATACCACAAAGAAATGAAACATATATAGATAATACTAAATTAGTTACTTACCTCGACTTTACAACGCTTTTAATTATCAAATAGACAATTGTTCAGTCATTTCACTTTATCCCCATATTTATAACGAGTTATAACGCATACAATTAATATATCGAGAATATCGTAATTTTTAAATAGAATATTAAATATTATTCGCACAATTTCTAACAATTCTTTAATATTTCATTTCTATCAAAATATAAATCTTCGTTGCAGGTCTCTTTAATAACCAGACAATCTAGGTTTCATTAAGATATTTATAATGTATAAATTAACTCATAAGACTTCATTTACTCAAACCCATCATATTTATAACTTCCGTTCTTAACAAATGATTATAAATTAAATTATTTCAAAAATCTCATTTTTTTTCTTTTTATAAATACAATACTTTCAAATACAACTTTATAATATTTCTTAAATATATATTTTTTGAATATTATTATAAGTTTTCTATCATTTTCTCTCTGTTATAGAATTTAATTAAATACACAATACATATTGATGTATACGGCCTAAGAAGAGTTAGCCCAAAAGGGAGTTTATGAAGTCCAAGATCACTTGAGAATATCCCAACAACCTAAGAAGAAGGTAATCCACCAGAATGACCATAGACCTAATTAAAAAAGGTGGCCTGGTAAAGCACTTTCCAAACCAGAGGCCCACGTTCAGTTTCCAACTAGGATGGCCAAGGATAAGGAAAGCGCCCTCAAGACCCAAGACTCCTAAACGTAGGAGGACTCCTTGCAGAGTAGGAGTCCTCACATGCAAGGAACCCTCTCCAAGGCAAAGACCTATTGCTGCAAAGTGATCAGTTGAAGATAATATTAAATTAAGATAAATCGACACGTGTTTTAACCCCTTTTCCCAAGAATAAGGATGGTGTGCAGAGTCCTATTGGAAGGAGAAGCCCCACTTATATATACAGGTTCAGTCCCTCAATGGGGACGCCTTCTATAATCTGGAAAATTACTCTCTAGCATTCCAATTGCACTCTGATTATGATTTATTCCACAAATTTATTTATTATACCTCAATTTCTCATTATAATATATTTCCACGATTATTTATTCCTAAATCTGAAACTAACTTAGGCATCGGACATCAAGTTCTTTTATTCGATTAGCCTAAGTCCATCGCCCAAATCCAAGCTTGTTGGATCCGTGCTATACAAATTAATTGGAAACATTTGTGGGAAACTTTAGTTAAAGATGTGAGTTACCATGGAAATCCCCAGCAATCTCGCAAACAAACAAAATGTTGTGGAGGCACCTGGCAGCAATCAGACCTTGCAGGTCGTGGTAGGGACATCTTTAACCCCGATTAATGGAGGATCTGCCCCAGCATTTCCTACAGCAATGCCACCCCCCAAAGCAGTGGATCTTGTGGTTAACCCCTCAAGGCGAAGTACCTCTTCGGATACCACTTCAGGGGAGATATCTCCAGCTTTGTTAGTCGCAATTTAGCAGGTAGTTGCCACAGCTATTTGGGCACAGATGGTAGTGCTTGTTCCTGCCTGCACAGCTCCCGTGTTAGAAGTAGGTGTCCGTGAAGAAGGAATTGAAAGAGGCGTAGCAGGAGGAAACACCCCCATACCCAAGCTCCCAATGACTAAGAAGCATGGACCCCCTCTAGCAGCTCTTCAAGAGGTCCCACAACAATGGTTGGCACAACTACAATGTCTTTAGAAGGGTCTTCAAGGCGTCCAGTACCAAATTACAGGGCCCCCAAGATGAGCAACAAGGTGTCCCCTTAACGGATGAAGTGATAGTGGACGAAATTGCAGTAAATTGACATCCCTGTTATTATTGAATATGATGGGACGACTGATCCTTAAGATCATCTCTCACATATTGATAATGCAGCTCTTTTATATAGATACAAGGACGAAATCAAATGGTCATGTTTTTGTTACCACCTTCGCCAGGGCTGCAGAATAACAGTTCAATCAAGTGCCCGTGGGAGCATTAGGAAGTTTCCAAGAATTTTGATCTCTCTTTTTGCACTAATTTACTAGCAGTCGGAAGCTTAGGAAGACGGTTTTAGTCTTTTCACCATACAACAAAAAGACAGTGAACCTTTGAAGGAATACTTGCAGGGATTCAATACTGCAGCATTGGAGATGGCCTCCGTCACCACAGAAGTGAAGGCCAGTACTATCTCACAAGGACTTCTGGACGGGACTTCTTCAAATCCCTTGTCAAGCAACTCGTCTCCAAGTTTAATGCCCTTTTAGCTCGTGCTGCAAAATACATAAACATAGAAGACGCCCGAGCTGCTAAGAATGAGAGTCGAGGAGAAAAAGTGAAAGAAATGAAGGAGGAGACCCCTCTAGGAAGCCCCAAACTGATTTTCGGGATAAGAAGACACCCTTCCAGAAAGTGAATGCAGTATATACACCACTAACGATATCTATCACTCAAGCTCTCATGGCAGTAGAAAGAAAAGACCTACTAGCTTGTCCTAAATCATGGAAGGATGGCCCACAACGTCCTAAGTCCGACAAAGTTTGCCACTTTCACAATGACTAGGGTCAATAACACTAAAGAGTGTTGATATCTGAAGAATGAGATTGAAAGACTTATCTAAAATGGATATTTACAGGAGTATGTTTGTTGGGAGAAAGCTTGAGGAACAGGTTCATATCCAAAGCAAGAGACATATAAACCAAAGGAAGAAAAAGTTTCTAGTCCCGAATCTATTCCAAAAGAAGGACACCAAAACGCATCTGGGGAAGGGCTGAGGCTAGTGACTCTTCCCATAAAGGAGTTATACAAATGATTGCGGGAGGCCCAAGTGGAGGTGACTCCCACCGTGCTAGAAAAACCCAAGTGAAGGTGGCCTCGAAAGATTGTAAAAGGGTCAGTTTCATCACTTCAGCTGGAACATTATGTCATGTGGCCATGCCATTTGGTCTAAAAAATGTAGGAACCACCTACCAACGTTTGGTAGATAAAATATTTCATTCACAAAATTGGAAGAAATGTCAAAGTGTATGTGGATGATATGCTAGTAAAAAGCGAGGCTAAGGATCGTGTTGCAGACTTAGAAGAAACATTCTCGATTTTGAGGAACTATTGATTAAATCTCAATCCTAGAAAATGCACATTTGGAGTAAAAGGGGGTCGTTTCCTTCGGTTTATGGTCACTTAAAGAGGAACTGAGGCCAACTCCCTCAAGATTAACCATTCTTGACATGAAGGCACCCTCAATGTTAATGAATTACAAAGACTAATGGGAAGGGTGGCAGCACTCAGTTGTTTTATCTTTAAGTCAGCGGAGAAGAGTTTTCCCTTTTTTAAAGTGTTATAGAAGGTGAAAAATTTTGAATGGGACAACGCATGTTAACAAGATTTTGAGGTACTCAAGCGATATTTAGCGGGGCTCCCTCTAGTGGTGAAACTATCCCTAGGGGATACCCTCTATGTATACTTATCAACTAACCCCCAAGGTGTCAGCTCCGTCTTTATTCGTGAAGATGATGGAAAATAAATGTTGATTTATTATGTTATTAAAGTACTCAATGGAGCAGAAGGACAATACACTCGTATTGAGAAAATGGCCCTTGCACTTGTCATTACAGCTAGAAGACTGCGTCCCTATTTTCTCTCACATCCTATTGGAGTAAAGACAAACATGCCTTTGAAGCAAACTCTAGATCAAGCTCAAGCTCAAGCTCTGGCCAACTTTGTCTCTGAGACGATGGGACATCTGAATGAGACACCCGCAAGCCGAAAAATAACTATTACATGTAGATGGGTCATCCACAATTCAAACCAGTAGTGTAGGCATAATCATCACTTCACCCCAAGGAGAAGATTTAGAATTCACCATCAAATTTGGGTTTAAAACCTCCAACAACGAGGCTGAATATGAATCACTTGTGGTAGGTCTTGAAATGATGCGTGAAGTAGGAGCTAGTTGTCTGATAGCTTATTCAAATTCACAACTAATAGTCAAATAGGTGGAAGGTTCATACAACGGAAAAGGAGAAACTATTATATGATATTTGCAACAAATAGCAGAATTTAAGATAGGATTCAAGAGTTTCCAACTCATTCAAAACCCGAGGGAGGAAAATGTTAAAGCAGGCTGCTTCTCCAAACTTGCTAGTGTTTTGGAAGACTGCAGAACGAAGCACATTACCATATAGTACCTCCCCAAGCCAAGAGCTCTAATTAGTATTCAAGCAACATCTTCCATGGGAGATTGGAAGACACCTGTTATCCGATGTCTGGAAGTGGGACACCTCCCTAACAATAGATGGGAGGCAGCTAGACTTAAAGTTTGAGCTGCCCACTTCCACCTACAAGGAGGGGTCCTCTACAAAAAATCCTTCACACACCCCTTCTGGTGTTTGCCGCAGCATGAAGGGATGCATACTCTCAAAGAAATATATAGTGGTTGTTGTGGAGCGCATGCAGGAACATGGATAGTCTCTAACAAAGCGTTACGGGCTGGGTATTTTTGCCCCTCCATGCAACAAGACACACGACAATTAGTGAGCAAATGCGAGAATGTCAAAAGCATTCCTCCCTCATACATCAACCTGCGGAGCCCCCTTAGAACTATGTTGTCACCTTGTCCTTGGGAACTGGATATCATGGGGCTTTCCCTGCTAGTTCCAAGTCAAAGAAAATTTCTTATAGTAGCCATTGACTACTTCACTAGATGGGTAGAGGCTGAGCCACTTGCCAATATCACAAAAGCAGAGGTGATGAAATTTATATGGAGAAATATCATATGTCGCTTTGGACTCCCTAGAGAAATAATCTCAGACAATGATCGATAATTTCAAAGTCGTAGAATACAAGATTGGTGTCAAGTTCTGTATATCAAACAAAGATTCACATTAGTAGCGCACCCCCAGTTCAACAGACAAGTGGAGGTCACTAATCGAATCCTAGTGCAAGGAATCAAAAGAAGACTAGAACGACTTGGTGGAAACTGGACGGAAGAACTAACTAGTGTCTTTTCGGTATACCGAACAACCCCTCGAGGGTCGACGGGAGAGAGTCCCTTTACATTGGTTTATGGAACTAAAACGATCATCCCCATAGAATTGGGGATACCCTCTCAAAGAATTTTACACTTTTCAAAAGAAAATAATATGGAGTTACAAAAAGAAACCTTAGATTTTATCGAAGAATTGAGAGAGAAAGCTTTCGTTCGCATTCAGAGATACAAGAACAATATAATTAATACCCACAACAGAAGAGTGAAAATACGAAGTTTTCAAGTCGGAGATCTAGTATTAAGAAGGATGGACACTTTGAAACCAATGGAAAACCTAGATCCCAATTGGAAGAGACCCTGTAAAGTTCCAAGAGTAATACGACGAGGAGCATATGAATTAGAAGATCTTGAGGGATGCCTACTACCGCGTCCGTGGAACATACACAACCTCAAGAAATACTATACATGAAGGAGGGCATCTCCTTCGCAGGACAATAAGTCCTCCTAAAGGACTCCCCCTAAATAAGTCTCTTGAACGACATCCTCTAGTAAGTCCTCGTGAATGAGTCCCCCTAAATAAGTCACCTAAAAGATATCCTTCAATAAGTCCTCTTGAAGGAACCCTTTTGAATAAGTCCTCTTGAAGAACATCCCCCAATCAGTTTTCTTGAAGAAGGATGAGTTTTCTGAAGGATGTCTTTATCAACAGACATCTAAGGCCAAATCATTATCAGTAAACAAATACCTAATGGAATTTTTCCTCTTTTGAGGACACCCCCCTAAAAAAAGGTATGGCTTCTTACTTTATGTGTGTAATAAGGCAAGGCATAAAGTAAACATAGGAGTAAGCCTAGTTAAAAATCAAACATGCATCCAATTGCAAAGGAAGCATTGTTTCCTACTTCTAAGCCCTCATATGCCTTTTATATATTTTTATGCACATCTCATATCTGCATGTATATCTTATGGTGAAAATTGGGGAAATAATTTTGGTTTCAAGAATGGAGAATGCAGGAAAAATATTGAGGGGGATACCCCCCTCTCGAAGAGGAGATCCCTCACAATAGCTCCATTAGTATCCTCCAATAAGAAAAAGACAAAAGTATATCATAGCAAAGACATGAAAGATGCATCCAAATAAGTAGAAAGTAGAAGGAGGTGAAAGAATCGGTATGGCCTGGGAACGCGGCGGAAGCGTTAAATAAAAGCAATTATTTAAAACCGATTCAAAGGGGTATTCCCTTTGAAATTCCCGGGCGTTTGATGTTTGTTAAAAGCATAATATAAACAAATAACAATACTAGACAAGTGGCTAGAGGATGAAACAAAAAACATAGAAACAAAATTGAAACCCTACCTTTTGTTTCTATAGTTGAGCAGCAATGTGCATTGTTCCCTTCACGTTCTCCCGTTCACTTTTGAATCCACATTAGAACCCCTCTAATTTGTCCACAACACACTAAAGAAGAGATATAGTTCTTGTTCTATTGCTAGATAGAACGAAGAACTAGAAGAAAAAACAACTCCAAACAAACACTATTGACTAGTGCTTTTGGAATGTTTTATATTCTAAATTGAATCCAATTCGATATAGAACAAAAAGGATAATATTTTTGGAGAGAAAAGAGAGCAAAATTTCGTGGCTTTTATTGTTGGTCATGCATGATATGTGTGTAGTTTTGTATATTACATCCAATTGAATTCAAAATTCAATAACCACCAAGTTTGCCTCCAAGTCAACCTATAAACACACATACACATAACCTTCAATCATGATGAAAATAACGACTCCATTATCTTCATCATGGTGAGGAGTTTCAACTCCTCCTTAATTTGCTGCAAGCACCCTCAAATGGGCTTGGACTTCAAATATGCACTGGGGTCGATTTAATCAAATTAAATCAAGCCCAACCAAAGTTCATTGGACAATAATTAATTAAATTAATTTTAGCATTAATTCAAATAAATAAATTTAAGCCCAAACTCTAATTAATTGATCCAATCAATTAATTAAGCCAAACTAAATAAATTAATCTAATTAATTTAAAGGTGTTAAGCCCAAAATTAATTAATCCAATTAATTAGTTCTTCAGCAATCCATCAAATGGATTATTGAATAAATGATCTATTCATTTATATATATTCTCCTTAATTAATTTAATCGAATTAAATTAATTCGTTTCTTCTCGAATTAATTCCAAATTAATTTCACTAATTCCATAGTGATTTGTGTGTGACTCTTTAGGTTCACCCCTCAGCTAGACTTGGGCATTATGTCCAACACAAATAATTAATTAAATCTACTTTAATTAATTATTTTCAATTAACCATTAATCGAAAATGCCCGTCACCATGCCGTCTGGCAACCGTCCATGACACTAGAGACTAGGTGAATGTTGGCGTGAACTTTTAGGCTCTCGAGTTCCATACAGGTATGGTCCTTTCGTCGATCGTCTCCTGGCCTTAGTCTAGGGCATGGAATTGGGCGTCGGCCCCCATCCTGGACCAGGCAACTATGCTAAATACTTGAGATGCGTTTCCTCTATTGATCGACAAAGGAAACCATTTTCTATTCGACCAATCGGTATGGCCATATACTTAGAGAGTCAAAACAATCTCAAAGCGCATAGGAGATATATCCATCATATACTAATAGGGGACGGATTCTATCTTGAAATCCATCGTTCTCAATACATAATCCGACCACACTGGAAAAGACTGATAATGACCATATCGACGACACCGCCATCTCTCGCTAGATCCAAGATATATTCATCATATGCATGCGACTGTCATGATTCCTCAAGTCCAAGGACTAATCCTGTATTATCGGAGCCACGAATTCAAGTCATACGACCAAGCCTCCAAGGCTTTCATATGACGATTCCCGCGAGTCAGTTCATTTAGCTAAGAACCTTGTCAACTAATCTACTAAAATTGCCTAGACATCCCATATTTGTCGCTGATGAAACACGACACTCATCCAATGAGTGCAATACTTAGTACAAGTCTCTATAGGACTCTTGAATCCCAGTCTTGAAGTCCTTGACTTAGAATGTTTCAGACTAATCCTCAGAAGCTGGTTTCATAGCTGCCGTAGTCCAACTACATGGGTTATTCAATTAGTCTATGGGCATTTGTTGTGACGTTAAAAAATCGTTCAACATAAATAGTAAGCACAGCAAACATACGGTGCCACAAATGAATGCTTATTACATTTATCAAGAAAATATCACATTCATCAAGATTGCTAAATGGTTTTCAAAACCACCAATCTAATTGACTTTCTGGTCACCATTTCTAACAATCTCCCACTTGACCTAAAGTCAATTGCCCATACCCCTCAAACCTGTCTGAGTGAGGAATCTGCCATACCTGCTTAGTCTCATGGGTCCACCATATTTTCTATCGAAATCACGCGGTCCAACCAAACGTCACCTCTTCCTACCATCGTTTCCAAATTAACCATGGCGTCTAAGAATATTCATTGAATATGTGATGAGATCTCGGCCCTTTTGCTTGTGCCATTGCCTAGCTGTTATCCTGCAGGTAACTACTGGCTTGGCCATGCTAGGTTGCACATTCAACTATTGGATGTGGTTTTTCATCCCAAACACTTCCTGAGCAACTATCAAAGTCACCATACATTTGATTTCCATGGTGAAAACCATTGTGGCAGCCCGCTTGAAACCATTCCAAGCCACCACATCACCATTAAGTCCGAATGTACATCCAAATTTGAGACTAGTCACTATTCACATATAACTGGAAGCTAGTATCGCCATAGCCTTCCATAATCAACTCTCCATTGACTTGTATCAAGAACGCTTCTTTAATCCTTATTCAGGTACTAAAGAGTTATCTTTACTGCTATGCAATGCCTTCTTGATACACTCCCGATATCCATTGTTGTGCTCAAAGTACACACTACATTTGGTCAAGTGTATCGAACCACACACCCATGTTGTCAACTGCAAAAGACATAGGGGATGTCAAACATCTTTCTAAACTCCTCATTGGTCCACGAAGACTGAGTCTTGGAAATCTTAACACTATGATAAGGAAAGGAATCCAATTCCTTCATGGAGAATTGCGTGAATAATGTTTGTGCTTCAGTGTTTCCCAACATCTTCACATCATTCCAAATGACTAAGATGTTCACACCTAAAACACTAGGAACACAACTAAGCTCCCACTGACCTTCAAACTCATTCTCGACTTCAGTCATACTGTGCATGACTTTCTCTAAACCAATATTCTAGATACATGAAGTTTCAAACCTAGTTTGTACTCCATTTCGAATCTCATGGCTCCAACCATTCATCCAACTCGATGTCCTACATTGCTTCTCCTTATGTCTTTGGATCATAATCCAATTGACTGGTCAGACTCAGAAACCTGTACCTATTAGGTAACTAAGGTGTTCTAGTCATTCCTCAGGAGGCTAGAATATAGTGAGTTAATAGAAGAATTTGATTACAAATGATGTTTGCTACATTTGACTGAGGTGTCTCTCCACTTGATTGCTCAAGGAGCTACTCCTTACGTCAGTTATCCAATGAAACCCAATTTCTCTTAGGATAACAAATGAACCTGTACAAACTTAGTTTGTCTCCCACTAGTCCCTTAATGTATGCAGGACCATCTCATATACTAAAGTATGTTGTGGAAATAGGCTTGCCATGCCATATGGGCTAAGGTAGATTAGTGAAAGAACAATCGGACCAAGTCCAACAAGGTTCGATCCCTCCTTTATCAGAGAAATCGTTCGATTGTGGCACTCTAAGTCTACTGAGTGAGAATCCATTCTCGTTAGAGATTTCAAGAACTCCCACTAAATACACACTTCGATCTAATCGAAGATTTTAATTTTGCAACCAGTTTGGTTCTCCATTTTAAGTCTAATTCTCTGAACATTCCAAAGGTCCTTAGACTTGTGAATCTCCTTCTGGCTTTGTGTATTCAGTAACTCATAGATATCTGATTGGATCCAATCCAATAGACCATTGGCAAGCACACTTTGTCCTACAAAGAGCTTTTCGATCCTCATCTTGCTCAAGAAGGATTTGCAAGCTTGTAGACTAACTTGTCTATTTCTAGACTCGTTGAATTCACCAACTTTCTTATCCTAACTAGAGAAATGTGACCTACCTTCACATGCCAGATCTGTGAGTTTATCTTGATTATCCATTTGAACCATTTGTTTTGAGCACTCATAATCCAATTACAAGATAGTGTTGAAATAATTACGTAAAAAACCTTAGCAGACAAGAACAACCATTCTTTCCCAAACAAAATAACCATCATTGATCAAAATCATGTAATCCATATTGTCCAAAAATGGAAAAACGTAATTTGATCATGCTAGGTTACATAATTATATTCTATCAACTTTATCCTAACATGATCACTAATAGCTAAGACTATCTAGTCCTTTAACCAAAAAACAACAGCCCTGCCATTGCTAAGTTTCAGGACCGTTTGTCTCAGCCTTCTACTCCTTTTCACCACCTGCAAACCATTTGCAGATTTGAGCTTTACAGCTGGTATTCAATACCCAAGAAGTGTAGTAATAGTCATGTTAAGACTCAATAACAAATTATACCTTGATTATAGAGGTGAACTCTCTCTCTTCTATTGCCCATTTTCATGGCAATTAATGCAAACATCTTTTGGAATCCATGACTACCGAACCGCCTTCCTCTTCCCTTTGCCCATGTCCAACTCTGCAACAGGAGCTCTCTAAGTGCTTGCAATAGCTGATTCTATCTTATCCTTCTTCCTCCTCCAGCGTCCAACCCCTTTTCCTTTCGCTTCTGAAGTTGAAGCCTCCCTTACCAATACAGACGACGCAGACTTTTCAATCATTACCTCGTACTAGACCAACATGTTTATCAACTCAGGAAGGTCTTTGTCAAATCTATTCATATTATAGTCCACGATAAATGGGTCAAAGGAGGGAGGAAGAAATTGAAAGGTCACATCAATGTACATCTCTTTTTCAAGATCAGCCTTGAGCTTCTCCACAAGGGATAGCATCTTAACTCCATGCTCTCATACAGAAGACCCTTCAATCATCTTGGCATCAAAAAATACTTTTGTCACAGCATATCCAATACGATAACCGCATAAACCTGGCTTATGCGGAGCATTATTGCTTGGATCATCATGCCTATTGTACTATTTCTGGATATCATTGGTCATTGACCCCAGTACGATACTGCGAATCTACCGGTTATCCTCATGCCACTACTCGAACGTCAAACGTTCTTCGCATGTGGACCCTTTTCGGGAAGAGACCTATCCACGTAACATATGTCTGATTCTCAAAATCTAGGACAATCTTAAGATTTCATAGCCAATCATTTGTAGTTTATTCCGTTAAATTTATTAGTCTCAAGAATTGCAGTGAGTGGATTCTTAGACACTAACATCAAATGTAAACAAAAATTTAGTAGATTATTATAATATTATATATCAAGTTTAAAACTTGGTCTTCAGTCATTAACTCATCCAACTATTTCTTCAAAAAGCCCACCACTCTCAAGTGGAGTTTTTGGGAAACCATTTTCTAGTGGCTTGGAGTCTACAAACGCAATTCTCTATGCCCCGCTTTTATGATTCACACAGAAAAAGGTTTTGTGGGAGGTAACCTATACCATTCTCATCCAATGAGATCCCCAAGCTATTTTGCCTCGCCTCTTCACGTGATCCCGAGGACAAATCATGCTACTCAGCGTTAGACCCGACCCACCAACCAAATGAATATCTCAACTGCCGGCCCACATGACTCGTGAGATAGGGAAACAGGAGTATATTCCATTCGTTCACAACAATAGTGTAGCTTCCTTTCATTCCAAACGTGCCACGACTCGTGAGACCATAAATGGGTGAAAGTAGCATCCACACCACATTGTTGTGGATGGAAGGCTTGGATTTAATCAAACCATTTAAATTTTAATCCATTGTGGGCCTAATATTTAACTTGGACCATCCAAGTAAGAGTTATGTTTGTTGTAACCAAGGACTCATCAGTATAAAATTTTGCATGCATCAATTTTAATCATTGAGTACAAACAGATGCATTCCAAACACATCATACTCCAAATATTACAATATACACCACAAGCAAAACAAGCGTAGCACGCCCCTGTTGGATGATCACAAGGCCAATCCTAAGTGACCCACTGAGCCTGTAGTGAGTCTATGGTCAATGTAGGGTGTGGCCCTAACTATTACAAAATAGTAACCCATTATCATTCTAATGGGCCTTCCTCTTTGTTCTTCTTCCATCGTGAGTTCCGCCGAGCATCATCCAACGTGGCTAGGCCTTCCTCTCCTCGGAAGCTTACATTTATTCAAAATAAATGAACCTCATAATGCTAACTACTCTCATTATAACTGAAATTGGAAACTCCAATCAAAAGTTGGGGGGAGTACAAAAGGAGGGAAAAAGCAAACTTTATTATTTCAAGGCTAAAAAACGAAAGAAGGAATCAAAACAAAGAGGCACGCAGGCTTTACCCAACATAAAATAAACCATACATTCGACCAATGGGCTTTGTGATCATCCCCATTGTTTATCCAATAAACAATAATTAATACATTTATATCAAATATAAACATGTTATCCAAATAAGTACAATCCATGTATTTAACAATAGATATCCAATATCTAATACCAAAACATATAATTAAATTCAGAAAATAACATACTAATAATGCAATTAAAAAATGGATATCAACCATACATCCAATGTATATTTTATTTTGTTTGTTTGGAAACCATTTTCAAGTTAATTTAAGGCACAATTTAATTTTAGAAAAAAAATCCAATTTAACTAAAATTAAAATTTTTCAAAATTAATAATTTTAGAAAAATTGAAAAAAAGGAAAAATTCAATTTTTCGAAAAAAAACGGCACAAAACAGCCCAACCGTTCGGACAGCAGACGGCCATCTCCTGCTGGCTGTGCATGCGCGCGTGACCATGCCCGCATACTGTGTGTGCGCGCGCGGCAGGCAGGGGGACGCATGCCAGCGAGCGCACGCGCTAGGCAGCGCACAGACCATTGCTTGCGCGCGCCCAGCAGTACAGCTCTAGTTTTCAAATTTTTTTCTTTTGAATTTCTGCAATTAAAAAACTGAAATAAAACCATGCATTTACAGAAAATTTAATTTTCAAAAAATGCATAAATATCCATAATTTAAAAACAAAATGAATACGCATTTTCTAAACATACAATCATGCTACAAAGCCATAAAACATGCTTTTCAAAAGTATATTAAACACGTTGTTCATGCTCAACACATAATAACATGTTAATCCTAAAGCCACAACACCGAACTGGGCTCTGATACCACTGAAAGAATAGGTATAGCCTGGGAACGCAGTTGAAGCGTTAAGTAAAAAATATTATTTAGAATCCGTTCAAAAGGGTGTCCCATTCGAAATTCACGAGCGTTAAGTGTTTGTCAAAAGAATAATATTAAACAAATAACAATGCTAGACAAGTGGCTCAAGATGAAATAAAAACATAGAAACAAAATTGAAACCTTACCCTTTGTTTCTATAGCTCAACAACAACGTGCATTGTTCCCTTCACTTCCTCTCATTCACTTTAGGATCCAAATTAGAACCCCTCTAATTTATCCACACCACACTAAGAAAAAGATATAGTTCTTGTTCTATTGCTAGATATTACAAAGAACTAGAAATAAAACAACTCCAAACAAAGACTATTGACTAGTGCTTTTGGAATGTTTTATGTTCTAAATTGAATCCAATTCAATATAGATTAAAAAGAAGAATATTATTGGAGAGAAAAGGGAGCAAAATTTCATGACTTTTGTTGTTGGTTATGCATGATATATGTGTAGTTTTGTATAGTACATACAATTGAATTCAAAATTCAATAACCACCAAGTTTGCCTTCAAGGCAACCTATACACACATGCACATACCTTCAACCATGATGAAAATAACCACTCCATTATCTTCATCATGGTGAGGAATTTCAACTCCTCCTTAACTTGCTCCAACCACCCTCAAATGGGCTTGGACTTCAAATATGCACCGAGGTCGATTTAATCAAATTAAATCAAGCCCAACCAAAGTCCATTGGACAATAATTAATTAAATTAATTTTAACAACTAAGTCCATAGATTTATTTAATCCAAATAAATAAATCTAGGCTCAAACTCTAATTAATTGATCCAATCAATTAATTAGGCCAAATCAATTAAATTAATTCAATTAATTTAAAGGTGTTAAGCTCAAAATTAATTAATCCAATTAATTAATTCTTGAGCCATCCATCAAATGGATTATTAAATAAATGATCTAATTATTTATATATATTCTCCTTGAATTAATTTAATGCAATTAAATTAATTAGTTTCTTTTAAAATTAATTCCAAATTAATTCCACCAATTCTAAGTGATTTGTGTGTGACTCTTTAAGGTTCACCTCAGCTAGACTTGGGCATTATGTCCAACACAAATAATTAATTAAATTTAATTATTTTCAATTAACTATTAATCAAAAACGCCCGTCACCATGGGTGGCCGTCTAGCAATGGTCCAAGGCACTAGAGACTAGGTGAATGTTGGCGTGAACTTTTAGGATCTCGAGTTCCATACAAGTACTGTCTTTCCGTCGATCATCTCCCGGCATTAGTCTAGGGCATGAAATTGGGTGTCGGTCCCCCTCCTGGACCAGGCAACTATGCTAAATACTTGATATGCGTTTACTCTATTGATCGACAAAGAAAACCATTTTCTTTTCGACCAATCGCTATGGTCATAGATGGTCATAGACTTAGAGAGTCTAAACCATCTCAAAGCGCATAGGAGATATATCTATCATATACTGATAGGGGACCGATTCTATCTTTTTTTCGGTAAAGGTAAATTGCATTAAGAAAAATCATAATGTACAGTCATATGGCTAATGTTATGTGCCATGGAATTTGTCATAATCTATACAAGGCTATCGTACTAATTTTATTCAGCAACTCTGCACTAAGTATACGTAATCTAATTTCGTCTAGAATAATCTTAGCGGCTGCAAACGGGTCTCGATCCAATTGCTGAAATTCCTCCTATTGTGCTCCTTCCAAATGTGATATACTAGAGATGCTAAAAGCTTGAGATAGGCGGCGTTAACCATGTGCTTTCCCCGCCACTTTCGCGCAACAATCATCACATCAATCATCCATCCTCTGTTTGTCCATGCAAATCGGACCCCTGCGTAAGATTCGAATACACTACTTTGAATAAAGGCACGAAAATAGCAAGTGTTGATGAGTCTCCGGTACCCCTCGAGCAAAGAACGCAATCCCTATTAAGATGTTGTAACCACAGATGATCTATGGTGGAGAGTCGTTCATGTAGAGCTAACCATAAGATAAACGAATTCCTGGGAATTTTGAATGGGCCCATATGGAGTGAATACCAACCTACCTTTGGGTCTGAAGAACGAAATATGTCATATGCCTTCCTATTGGTGTAGGGGCCTGCCCTCAGAGTGATCGAATCTTGTGTGCTTTGTAGTGGAGGAAAATTTTGGATGATATCCAACATAATCATGTCCGCCCGTGTGTATATGGGCGTGAGAGGCAATGGCCAATGCCATACTCCATTGTGAATGACCTCTCTAAGGAGCATGTCTCCCCGTGTGTGGGTGTGATAGGGGCCGTGTGGAAATATAGTCATTAAGATCCTCATAGGATGCCAAGGATCCTGCCATATATATATATATATATTAATTCCCCATTGCCAATCTTATAATGGATATGAGGCTACAGTATATTTCGAAGTCCAAGTATTTTGCTCCAACCCCATGTCCGAAATTGGCCTCAACTGTCTATATAGATTTGCCTTGAAGTCTCATGGTGCAAATCCATGTTACCCATATTGAACCGCTGGATCTACTTACTATTCTCCAGATATGTCTACTCATAAGAGTTCTATTGAGAAGTACTACATCCATGATTTCCTGTCCTCCTTCTTCCACCGAAAGACACACTTGATTCCAGGAAACCTTCGGATATCCAGAGGTTGATGCACCTTTCCACAGGAATTAGCGGAACCGTTTCTCTATCTCCTTAATAACTCCTTTTGGAAAAATAAATGCCATAGCCCAATAAATTTGTAGTGACATGAGGACTGATTTAATGAGTTAAATTCTAGCTGCAAATGACAGCTGAATGGAAGCCCAACCCTGCAATCTCTTATCAATCTTAATAAGCAAAGGATTGCAATCAGAGATGGAAAGTCAAGAGGCAATAAGAGGTAATTCGAGATATGTGACTGGTAGTTCTCCCTCCTAAAAGCCGAGGATGCTAAGAATTGTACTTTTAAGCGGTTAAGCGGGTTTAGAGAATATAACCTGGCTTTTAGCAGCATTAGCATGAAGACCAGATAAAGAGGAAAAATCGTCCAAACCTTCTTTACATACTCGTATAGAGGGCTCATCAGCACGACAGAAGAGTGGTAAATCATCAGCAAACGGTAGTTGGAAGAGCCCCGTTCCCTCACATTGCCAATGGTAAACAAATCCGCCTTGAACGTCAATCTTCTGTTGGATCATGAGGCCAAGAATTTCCATAACCAACACAAACAGATAAGGAGACATAGGATCCCCTTGTCTAAGCCCTCGAGCCCCCACAAAGAATCTATGAATGCCACTGTTCAATGCAACAGTAATAGTTGTGGTTGTAACACATTCACGTATCCATCCAATGAAGAGTTTTGGGAATTTATAAAGCCGTAAAACCTCAAAAAATCCCACTCCACCATATCATAAGCTTTACGTGCACCGAGGGGGCTCACGTTGTTGGTTGTAACCCGAAAATAATTCCTGCGCTAGTAAGACATTGTCCCCAACACTACGGCTCGGAACAAAGGCATTTTGTGCAGGACTAATTAATTTGTCAAGCACCAACCGAATTCTCTTGACTAATATCTTAGTAATAACTTTGTAAAGCACATTACAGCATGATATATGCCTGAAATCACAAATAAATAAGGGATTATGTACCTTGGGAATGAGAGAAATAACCGTAGAGTTTATTTGCTTCAACAGCCGACTATGATGAAAGAACTCTAGTATTGCATTTGTGACCTCCCTGCCAACGATAGGCGATGCAGCTTTAAGCTTTAAAAAATCCTGCTGAAAAACCATCAGGCCCCGGTGCCTTGTCCTCCTCAATATCAAAGAAGGCCTCTTTAACTTCATCTCTGGTTACTTGGGTTACAAGCATGTCCCCTTCCTCCTCCGTTAACACATGCGTGGCCTTTGATCTCAAATGTTCTAGGTTGAGCTCCCTATCTTGGCGAACAACCCTAATAAGGCCTCGAGGTAGCGCACAAATTTCGCAACAATATCCTCCAATTCGTTGATCATGTTATCATCAGGCCTTTTTCTTTGATAGATCCGTTTTGTTGCTCGTCGGGTGCCCAGTTTATGAAAGAAGATCCTCGAGCATTGGTCTCCCTCCTTCAACCATTGCATTTTAGCCCGTTGCCGGAGCATGCTTTGCTCTAACTTCACAGCTTTCATGAGCACGATTCTACAACAGTGCTCCAATAACAACAATGTCTCATCATGTCTGTCGTGAGCAAGGAGTTCCTGGGCTGTAGCGAGGAATTCCTTAGCTTGCTGTACATTGAGAGAGAGATCCCCTTTTTGTTGCCGCGTCGATCTAAAAATAGGCTTAAGAACACGTAACTTTCTAGTAACCACATACATACGAGTACCCTTGATTTCATGCATCCATACCGGGTTAACAACATCCAAAAATTGGGGAGATGATGCCAAGTAATTATCAAATCGGAAAGAACTTACGTAATTTAGTCTGGAGCCACCATGCAACAATAGCGGAGAATAATCTAGAGTAGCAGGGGCATGGCACCTATCTTCAAATCCACCATCCTCAATACATAATCCGACTATACTGGAAACGACTTATAATGACCAATCGAAGACACAGTCATCTCTCGCCAGATCCAAGATGTAGCCATCATATGCATGCGACTGCCATGATTCCTCAAGTCCAAGGACTAATCCTGTACTATCGGAGCCGAGAATTAAATTCATACCGACCAAGCTTCCAAGGCTTTCATATGACGATTCCCGCGAGTCAGTTCAATCAGCTAACAACCTTGTCAACTAATCCACTAAAATTGCATAGACATCTCATGTCTGTCGCCGATGAAACACGACACTCATCCAATGAATGCAATACTTAGTGAAAGTCTCTATATGACTCTCAATGCCCAGTCTCAAGGTCCTCGACTTGGAACGTTTCAGACCAACCCTCAAAAGTTGGTTCCATAGCTGCCATCCAATGCGCAGCCCAACTACATGGGTTATTCAATTGGTCTGTGGGTATTTGTTGTGACGTTAAAACGCCGTTCAACGTAAATAGTAAGTACAACAAACACACGATGCCACAGATGAATGCTTACTACGTTCATCAAGAAAATATCACATTCATAAAGATTGCTAAATAGTTTCCAAAACTGTCAATCCAATTGGCTTTCTGGTCACCATTCCTAATAGGAGGTTATCCTGTTTCGTCATACCGTAAGTCCGGACCTAAAACATGGTCGGGACGAAAGAGTTGTGTACGGGAAAAAATTAAATTGTTTCATCCCCATTCTAGATGGGGGAAAGGAGTAGAGCAGAAAAAGTAAATTGTATCAAGCTAACGACGGGAGGGAGAATCAAGCTACATCATCATTTTTTCCCCACAAGGGGGGTCTTCCTTTTCTTTTTCAGTCTGGCTGTCAAGGGTATTCATAGAAATGGCAGGGAGTTAAGCATTAGCAGCCAAGGGGGCCTCTCCTTCCTTCAATTTAGGGGCGCCTACACTAAAGATGTCCCCTACTATAGAATCAGTTGCTACTTCGATGGGGGGACTCCTTACCTCTACCTCCACCTCCACCTCCCCCAACAAATTATCTAAGTCTTCTTCTACAGAATCAAAACTTTCGAAACCAGTGTAAAGTAGGAATGAAGCATAATCAAATGATGAAGGAAGAAATAAACATGAATCCTTGGGTGAGATTCCTATTTTTGAGAATTGGAGGTTCACTAAAAGGATCTGGCGCATTATATAGGGAGGTCGCAAGATCAAGGAAAGTAGGTTCCTCTCCTGAAGGGCAGTATCCCTGAGTTTAAAACCATTGTTGACAAGACACAAAGTTGTGCACAAAATATGGCCTACCTTTTTTGGTCACTTCCTGTTGGTAGTCTTTTGAACTTTTCAAATCCTTAAGACGACTTTCCCAATAGAATTCTAGATAGTTTTGGCCCTCTCTGAATTGGGAAATTCCAGTATCGCCTTCTCCACTGCCTTCTTAGTGGTCCCCTCGTGACCAGCGACCTCCTTTTGAAACTTTTTTAGGTCCCTCTCCAACTGCTTGTAGTGGCTTGCAAGTTCTTTCCTTGTCTCTCTCAGCTTGGAATTTTCACTCCCTAGGCGCTCCATCTTGTCCTCCAACTTTCATCTTTGGGCATCGGTTTAAAGCATGGGGGGACCTAAGATCAGCCACCAGAGGGTTCTTGCCCTTCTCCTGGTCCAGAGACGGGTGATTGTGAAAATAGTTCGAGGTTCACGAGGACTTGAAGGGAGTATCCCTTTCGTCTTTGAAGGAAGGACGGGGAGGAGACACAAGTGAAGGACGAGAAGAAGGAGTCCCCGTGAGAACCAGTACGAGGTTTCTTCGAGGTGCTACCAGTAGCAGGCTCTAGAGAAAAAGAAGAAGTAGATTGTTTGCCCTTCAGCTCGCTAGAAGCAGGGGTCCCCTTTGAAGATCTGAGAGTGTGGGTCCCCCAACACGACCCCCCAAGACGTTATCACGCATAAGCTTACTAAACATGATGTTTTCTGCTAGGAAATCCAAAGAAGAAAGTTATGTTCCAAGGATATACAAGAAAAAAACATAATAGCAAAAAAAGAAAAAAAAAACAAAAACAAAAGAGATACCTAAGGAATTCCCCAAAGGATCTGTTCGAGGGACCAAGCCAAAATGCCCCAACAATCTTTCATCAATCAAAGACCGCCAGTCAGAAGGGGTTTCATTTAGTGTGGCCAACAAGGAACATAAAGCAACTGTTCTCATCCCCACAAGCACTGGAAGTGGGGTCTCTTGAACCCATTGATCAGGAAAGGTCCAAGCATTGGGTGGGGGAGGACATAAAAATAACTATTTTTCTAGTGTTTTAGAGGATTTGGATTTGGTAAGATGGACACCCCCTTGCGAGATACAAAACAGAAGAAATCGATCTCAGCCTGCTTGGGGCGGTAACACTTAGCAAAGATATGCGCAGTCCTAGGGGACCCATGAAATAGGAAAACCATAAAAAAGACCAGTCAAGACTTTAAAAGAATTGGGGACTAATTGGTTCAAAGAAACCTGAAAGAGATGAGCCACTTCAAAACAAAAATGAGGGATGGGAAAACATAAACCTGAATGCAGCTGAGTAGAGAAAAAATACAAATAATTTAAGGGAGAATGATATGAACGATTGTGGGGGAGGGAGTATAAATAATAAAAGAAGATGGAATATGGATCTCTTGAACCAACTGATCTATGGAGAAATGTTTCAGAGTAAAGTACCCCTAGTCTATCGGTGACTGAGGCACCCTCTCCTCCTCCTCCTCCTCCTTCTCCTTAGGGGATCTCTTCTCCTCCTCCGCAAGAGGAGACCTAGACACCTCTTCTTCCCTAAGGGAAGACCCAGATCCTTTCTCTTCCTCAGGAGAAGACCCTTCTCCCTTATTCCCCCTACCTCCTCCTCCTCGGAATCTTCCTCTTTTAACCGCCAGGCAGCAGCCCGCAACCTGTTGCAAGATCCTCCTCCGTGTAAAAGATATTTATTGGATATGGAGGTGGAAGACCTCGTTCTTCCAAAAAGGAGTAGGTGGAGGGAAGATCAATGGTGAATGTGGGTTACACCCTGGTTAAAATCGTGGGTAAAGGAGGTTAAATCCACATTCTTCCCGTAACTGCCTTTGATTGGGCAGTTCCCAGGCGTGTGGAAGGGGCAGTTACCAAGTGCCATCCCATATGTAATAGATCACTATGGCAATCATGTAAACTGACAAAAAAGTGGAGATACGCTTTCCTAAATGACAAGAAATTGTAGAGGCAAATAGGTGATAAGAAGTTTGTAGGGGCCCCTCCTTCTGGTGTAACAAGGGCTCCTACTTTAAGAAGTTAGGGGGCACTCTTCCTTCTTAGACGAAGGGGGACTGAATGATGTGTACAACCCCAAAAGACTTGGTCCAAAAGGGAGTTTATGAAGTCCAAAACCTCTTGCCATAGCCCAACAGCCCAAGAAGAAGGTAGCCCACCAAAATGACCATGAACCTGACTTAAGAACGAGGCCTGGTAAAGTACTTTCCAAACAAGAGGCCCACGTTCAGTGTCCAACTAGGACAATCCATTATAAGGGAGGCGCCCTCAAGACCTAGGACTCCTAAATCTAGGAGGGCTCTCTATAGAGTAGGAGCCCTCACATGGAATGAACCCCCTCTAAGGCAAAGACCTATTGCTGCAAAGTTCAGTTGAAGATAAGATCAAATCAAGGCTTATTCACACGTGTTTTAACCTTTTTTTCCTAAGAATAAGGGTGGTGCATAGAGTCCTATCAGAAGTCCCCTTATATATACAAGTTCAGTCCCTCAATGGGGACACCTTCCATAATCTGGAAAATTACTCTTTAGTATTGCACTCTGATCACGATTTATTCCACGAATTTATTTATCATACCTCAATTTCTCATTATAATTTATTTTTATGACTATTTATTCCTAAATTTAAAACTAACTTAGGCATCAGAGTGATAGCGTATTGTTTTATACATCTCATTTTTCAAGTTCTTTTATTCGATTGGCCCAAGTCTATCTCCCAAAATCCAAGCTTGTCGGATCTATGCTAAAATCGTACACATCACATATAATTAACAATTTGGTCAATAGGTCCGATGAAATTGAATAAATTAACTATAGTAATAGTCAAACCTAACAAATTTAGTGATTTAATTAACCAACTATAACATCTTTCTATCAAATGTGATACTTGATTTGACACTAATTTAAATATCCAAACTCATAAAATATTCTGGTCAAATAATACATCGGTCAATATAGACTATATTTAATAAGTGGACTAATTAAATGACGTAATTATATAATTAACACAAATTAATAATATAAAATGCCTTACTTGTATTCTTCTTCGTCAGTGCGTGTGTGTGTGATTTTGAAATGTATGTGCGCGTGTGAATGGTGTAGTATATAGATGGCAAGGGTGAGGCAGTGCACCTATTCTTTTTTTTCTTTCTTTTTTCTTTTTTTTAATTTAATTTAAATTTTTATGAAAATATCTATTATGTCCTTCCTTATTTTTCTAATTACTATAATTTGTTCTCAAATATTATAATAAAATTTAATTTACTCTGTTCAAGTTTTAATATATTCCAATTTCCATCTATAATTTATTTATTAATTAACTAAATTTTACAAATATTTATCAATTAATTCCACAATTATGTATTAAAAATTTGTGAATGTTACATCCCTCTCCTCTCCCCTCCCTCCCCCATGCCTGTCCCTCCATCTCCCCTTGTTGCCATCGACTGCCCCTCCCCTCCCCCATCACCACCTCCCCCCATTCCCATAG
>NC_026154.1:8757432-8776413 GCF_000512975.1 Sesamum indicum
CTTCTCCCCGTTTGTCTCTGTCGCTGGCCCCCTCCATCGTCCCCCCGTCCCCTCCACCCTCACTCATCTCTGCCATCACCACTTCTCTCTCTCTCTATATATATATATATAATAACTATTAATTATATACAATATATTTTTATGTATATTACATTTATATAATTAAATTTATATTGAAATTAAACAAAATCTGTACTAGTTAAATTTGAGCCTTAAATTCAAATCAGATCAAACACTTGTTAAATAAGAGAACATCATAATAAAAAAATTTTAAAAGATAACAAATCAAGAAAAAATACGTGAATTTATACGAATTCGTGTGAGGGGCATAATTGCTCTATTTGTTTCTCACAACAGAGTAACTTATTATTTTATTTATCATTGGGAGATAATTTGCTCTTTTCAACTATCACTCACGGTAATTTGCTTTAAACCCCAATAACTTTTACCAATCACATTTACTACATGTTTAACAATTTTTTTTCTATTGCAAAATTATGTTCATGCCAATTTTTCTCATTGAAATAAAATGAGACACAAATATCAAGCATTGACAAGTCTACAATATGTTTGGATTCATATTTTTGCATTTTTTCGAGGCAACATAAAACATACTCAATGTTTGTTTTTGTGCTTTAACACCTTATCTGTGTGGTTTTTTATTTTTCAACTTTCTATATATATAATATATATATACACTGATATATATAATATAAAAGAGACATTATTTGAAAATAAACAGTGATTTTTATTTTCCAAAATTACAATATTAAATATATAATATATTATATATACATATTTAATATAAAAATATATATAAGAGATATGATTTGACAACAAAAAATAAGTTGTTTCCCAAATTCCAACATCAAACCTACACCACTTATTTTAAAATATTTTAAATTACCTCAAAACACAAATTCAAACATATCATCTATTTCCACTGCACACTTACTTATCTTTATTTTTCTCTCTCTATCTCCAAAACACAATACACTATGTTTGTTTTTATTTTCAAATTATCTCCGGGACAAGTCAAAACGTACTCAATGTTTGTCATCTTTCAGAAACACCTTATCTAGGTGTTTTAAACTGTTTTAACATAAATACATACATATATATATATAAAACAGACATGATTTGACAATGAATAGTAATTTTTTGTCTCCCAAAACACAACATTAAACATGCAATAATTATTTTAAATTATCTCTAAAAACAAATACAAACATACATACTATCTCTAACACACTTATTTATCTGTCTTTTTATTTCTATCTCCACAAAACACAACAAAACACTTAGAAAACGAATCCAAACATTATGATAGTGTTTGGATTTGTGGTTTAAGTGTTTTGTTTTGTTTTTGGAGATAGAGAGAGAAAAATGAAGATAAATAAGTATGTATTGAAAATAGATGATATGTTTGGATTTGTGTTTTGAGATAATTTAAGATATTTTATAATAAGTGGCGTGGGTTTGATGTTGGGATTTGGGAGACAAAAATCACCGTTCATTGTCAAATCATATCTTTTTCATATATCTTTTTATATATAAACATTGTATGTTTAATGTTGTATTTCTTTGAGACAAAACTAACTGTTTATTGTCAAATTATGTCTATTTTATATTATATATATATATTATATAGAAATTTGAAAAAAAAATACACAGATAAGGTGTAAAAACACAAAAAAAAAACATTAAGTGTGTTTTGTCTTGTCTTGAAAAATGTGAAAACATAAAACCAAACATAGTGAAAACAAAACACTCAAAACACAAATTCAAACACTATGTTAGTATTTAACGCTTTGTATAAATCTACTAAATATGCTATTACTTGGATCACATCCTTTTTAAGCTAGATAAAAATGTAGTTATTGAGTTTGGAATATTAATGATGTTAAAAAACAAGATAGACTCAGTTATTATTAGTTGGATGCGATTCCGTACAATTATATTAAAACTCAATACATGCTCTTTTCCCCTCAATTAAGAATGGGAATATTTTTATTACTGCAATCCCACGATAATTAAGATAGCTAAGAATAAAGTGTTATTTTATCTCTTATTTATTCTTATTACATAGGGTTAATTGATCAATGTCATTTCAATAGCTCAACTATTCAGGGTTAGAATTGTTATTAATTGAAATACTTCACAAACTACTATTCAATAAAAATATCATTCTATATATAAAATGGGGTTCGAATCTATAACCTCTAACGTTATGGGGCATCAGCTTAGTTGGAATTTTGATGGTTGCTACTTTAGAACCTCGGGTAAATGTTTCGTCTAAGTAAACTATTCCAAAAAGTTTTTATTTTCTCCCTTTTACTTATCTTGTTTCATACCATATGATTTTATTTTGTGCCTTTTCATTTTCATATTATATCGAACACCCGGAACTTTAAGGGTACATCCCTTGATACGTTGGTTTATAATTTTTATTTTCTACGTACTTCGGTTTCTGCTTCTACTCCGCGTTTCATTGTCGATCCGCTTGTCCCTTCAGTTATAACTTAAAATAATTATTATCAATTTGTTTTAAAAATATAACTATATATTACTAAACGCTTCAATTACAAAAATGTAATAACATCATGAACTTAATATTTGTATGATTAGCTATAAATAATATATTTATCTCTAAAAGTATATTTGTACACGGGCATCGCACGTCATGCTCATAGTCTAATAAATATACAATTTTAAATTTGTACTGTTAACTCAAATTAAGTAAAATTTAAAATGTTTGTTGACTTTGAACATTAGACTAAAATCAGATCTAACGGTTTTTTAAATAAGAATATAACCATCATTTTCTTAAAAAAAATGAGAAAAGCATGTATAATACATCAAATTGTGTGATGGGTGTTTTTGCTTCATTTTGAAAAGAACTATGAGGTGAATTATTATATTTTTTTTTTATTTTACAGAGCGATAAATTGTTCATTTTTAATATAAAAGAGATATATTGTATTTAACCTTTTGTATAAATAGCATTTTTCTTTAGATGAGTCTCCCAACTTTCTGATTCCACGCATCCAACGGCAGCCTCCGCTTGGTTTATGTTGATTTCTCAGCCTCCAGGCCAGCAATGGACATAAATTCCAGTAATGTGAATACAAAAGCCGATGGGGTAGAAACGTCGACAGCCGCTACCCTCTCACCACTGCCTAGCTGGATATGAAATTTTGTTAGTCCTGTGTCCTGGAAGTCCTTTTATTTCCCTCTTCATGTAGTAAAAGGAAGATTATGCCAGAACCAAGAATCGTCAGGAACAATCACCTACACATGATTACTTCAGTGTAATGTTGGGTAAAGAGACTCTGGATAATATAATTAAGGCAACTACATTTGACTAATTTTATCAGGGATTAATGCAATTTAATGATATTGCAAATAAACAAATTACCCCTATTAAAAAAATAGGAATTTACCCTCTTATAATTTTTAAAATGAAGCAATAAAAGAGGGGTAAATTGCTTCATTACAAAAAGTATAAGGGGATAAATTGTTACATTTTTAAAACACAAGGAGTAAATTGCTATTTTTTTTATAGAGTAATTTGCACATTTATAATATCAAATAGTGTAAATTGCATTTTTCCCAATTTTATCATCAAAAGTGAAGCTCCAGGTACATGATAATATCCAGGACCAATCTGTAATCTGACGTATAAATGAGAAGTCGAGATAGAGTCTCAATATATTGAACACGTTATTTCCAGTAAAGAACCATGTTCTTTGCTGCTGTATGCTGGGTTGGGCACCAATGCATGATAAAAAGGTCAGAATTTGAGGCTAAAGCTTCACATTAACACAGAACAGCATAAGAAGTACAAAATAGAAATTTTGGGAAACTATACTTGATCACTAACATGGTTTCCGATAAAATGAAGAGTACCATTCTGCACAAAGTAAAGATAATCCATTTTTTTATCAACTAGCAACTGAACTCTCGGTGAAGTAGACTATTAAGCGGAAGAAGGTCTAGAAGAATTGATAAGGATTATCTATCAGCTTCCTATACCATTGCATCCCAAGAGGTTAGGAACCATGGAAAATTACATCACCAAGACTGTACGCATGGGCAGGCTGCTTTAATGACTTATACCTTCTGGGTTGAGCATATTTTCTTTGAAGCTCTTACTCAACCAGATAGCAGTTTCCCTCGGCGATACTTTGCCTGGGCCAAATGGCTTTAGCAAAACCCCGAGTTCTTCAATTCTCTCTTCTTGCAATAATCTTGCACTGAATTCGAGCAAACCTTCCAATGCTTCAGCTCGCTGTCGGTATGAAGACATTTTAAAGCGACCGCGCCGTTGGTCTGACGACGTCCTGCTTGATGCACCAGCTGTGGCATTTTGATCAGAATAGTCACTTCCTTCCTTATCCTTTCGAAGTTTAGGGCTTTGTAATCCTTGCCAATTCTTGAAGCTCAGTCCACCAGATTTATCAGGAACCTCAATGGTACATCTGTCTTTCATAATAGAATGGTCATGCTGCGGTGAACTGAAAGAACCTTGGGCAGAGGCTGATGAACTTCTACAGATAGGAAAGAAGGGTTCCTCATAAGAAGCTAAAGGGAAGTCAACCATCTTGTCAATTCGAGGGGCATGGACGGAAACATCTGGAGACCAGGTACCACTAAAGTTTCCAAGATGAGTATCGCTATGCTGCTTGTGAAGTTTGTGACCAACATTTTTGCCTGGCAATGGCAAAGAAGCTCGCCTAGTAGTAGAAACAGGTTTCTTAATCAAGGTTCTTGAAGCCGGAAGCTGTACACAGCATTTGGTCAGTGAAAGTATGTGCCAAGAGAAAAGCCTTAATAGTATCTCTACGATTTAGCTACTGAATAGCTTGGGATAGAGCATAAAGTAATTCCTTGATACAGTTTTTTTGAACTACCAACTAAAAAAGCTAGAGATTTAGTTTCCTCGTGTCATTTTTTGCTAAACTGCAATAAAAATTTAGTTGTTTGATAATTTACTTAGTAATATTTGTACCCACAAACAAAGAAACCTCAGACACAGAGAACTGTTCGCTAGAAAGTCTCAAATAGTTGTCATGGGACATCAATTACTCAAAATATGGATGCTAACTTTCTTATCAGAAAAAACTGGCAACTACTGAGATTGCATGGTCTCTGTACATAGAACACAGAACACTACTTTTCTCATAACCTCATGAAGTTCTGTAATTTCAGATACAAGTTCATTTCAGATGCATTTCCAAGAAGATCCAAAGTAGGAGGAGACTTGTTCTCAGACATCATTTGTGCATACTATCTACGTCGTATGGTTTATTTACTCCCTATATAAAGGTAGGACCTCCATCCATTCTGCTATCGTAGCATCTCTTAAGACAAATGGTAATGGAACTGCTACAACTATGGCATGATGCACTTTTTCATTGAGAAAACCAGTCAAAAATATTTAAGCTGTTGTAAATTATATCAGCAACTGTCAAATGTAAATAGAGATTGTAATCTGTTGAACAATACTGACTAAGAGGAACAAAAAAATTGCGAAAGATTTATTCTAAGTTTAATATTAGTAATATTGAAACCTGTTTGATGCACAATCAAATTTTACTAAGTATTTGTTTGAATTTGGTTTATTAGCTTGAGGTCGAACCCTTGTCCTTGACATTTAGAAGTGAAACTCTAATAGTTTAAGTCTGAGATAGTTACAGGGTAGTGTACGGAAACAAAGATAATCTACTCTACCCTAATACTCAGTAACTTATATTCCTAAGAAATTGACATCTTCGGAGAGGCAAAATGAATACGTTAAGGAAATGGCGAATTGATGTACATCTCAAACATTTTAATAATTTAAGAACTGGGAAAGAATGTGAATTGCAGATAGTTTTCTGTAACCTTACCTGTTCATGATTCTTCGGACACTCTGGTTTTCTTTTTGATGCAGGTGAAGATTTTGACTGTGCTGTTTTCTGGGCCTTTGGGATTTTTGAAATAACATTTTTTGTGAAGACAGTGGCTTCATGCGTGCTTCTAGTGGACAAGGGCTCCATTGCCTGGTGCAGGTTGAAAGGGATGCTACCAATTTCCCTACTGGAAGAATGATAATGTTGCTCAGCTTCAGATACACTAGGATTCAAAGTCCTGCTGTTTTCACATGATAATCTTCTCTCTCTATACCCTGGAAGTGGAACATTAATGGGCTCTGAAAATCTGATTTTCCTAGTGCTTCTTGTTTCTGTTTCAGCCCATTGACAGGGTAGACTGTTACGCCTGGGGGAGTTGAGCTTGAGATGAACATTAAGCACGTAGGGTTGAAGGTGGGGGTGCTTCAGAAGTTCTGCAGCCTGCCACAATTGTTATTAACATTGGTATGGTAAATTGAGTAAGACTGATAAGCAAAGCGAATAAAGTCAACAGAATGATATTTCTGGAAATTATGCACTAATATATCATTCTGTTAATCCCCTACTTGAAAAATGAAAAATTAGATTTGTTCGAGATACCACCAAAAGATGCTCACCAGGCAAGACATCTGTCAAATGTGTTTTCTGTTACAGCTATGGTTCATGTTTATGTCTTAGATGGGTATAATAGATAGCAAGACATCAAGCTCACTGTCAGAGTTGTGGCAAGGAATACAATCTAAGACAATCAAATATTATTTATCAACCAGAGTAATTCTCTTTTTCCTCTTGAAGGAACTTCTATATTATTTATCAAATACAATCTTCAGTTCACCAAACAGTGTTTCATGAGAGCACACGTTTGACTTAGAATGGTATTCAACTTCCATAGAACAAAAACTCACACAAATAAGAAACTACTTCTAAACTTCAAAATGATATGCAAATCCATTTTGGCAAACCATTGGGCAGCTATGCAAGTGACCACTATTCACCTGTCTTGCAAATTTATTTGCACTACCTAGAGTTAAATTAATGGGAAATAGAGAAAGATAAAATTTACAAGTAAAAGTTTTTCAGCTTTGTATGATGGAAAACTTGTCCACTTCATCCAAAAAGATAGCAGATATATAATTGAAGCAGACAGAATCAAAAAATATAAGTATTATGCAACCATTTTGAGCTCACAAGGAACTAGTCAGCAGACTGTAACAAAGAAAATTGCAATCTTTGTCATGAATCAATCTGTAATTGTTAATTCCAAGTCAGAGGATAGAGCTTACGCTAGGTCGAAGTTCTGGATTTTTCCGCAGTATGCTTCTCACCAGACCCCGACTGCGAGACAAGCAAAGTAATTATATGATCCAGTATCTGGAGCAAGTTAATAACATATAATGAAGAAATTTCTTCCAGGAAAATCCAAAAATTTCATGAATGTTCCCATCAAGATATAATAGCTTATCCAAGCAATGTCTTACAACCATATCACAACAATCAAGGATTTGTCCTTTAGTCTTAAGTAGTTTTTAGCAAAGAGATTTGATTTAATAGATTTTGGTAAGTAATCTATAGGAAGTATGGAGATCACACGTACAAAAAGCAAGAGAGCGAAGAAACTCACAATGCACCAGAATATTTAGTGGGTAGAGGTGCAACAATTGACTTGTTTATTCTGTTGATGAGAGCCTGCATATCCTGATCATAGAAGAACAAGAAAGCCCCATCTCAAAAGACTACCATCAGAAACCAACAGAGTAGATCTCAGTCAATTGAGGAAGTTAACAGTAACATATATTTAGTAACTGTTAATTAGCAAACAAAATTAAGTGGAGCTTCAAGGTTTATGTGTAAGAATACCACCAGTTAAATCTCTCCATCATATGCTGTTAATCGCTCAAATGAGACTTCGATATGTTTATAGCCAAATAAAAGCATACTGGTTTTATGATATCAAACAAGAGAAAAGGTATCCCTCCTAGCATCAGATCATCAACTGATTTCTTGCTCAGGAAATCCAGTAATCAAGCTTTTTAAAGGAAGTGCAATTTCAACCCTACAACGCTGCATAGGGTGTCTTGACAACATTGACCACTCATCTTAATACATCAACAGAAATACAACATATAAAACTAATGAGCCCGATACAAAAATTTTATGTCAAAAACCAAAAATCTATATCATGGGTCAAGATATAAAGATGACATCACAAGATTTTAACAAGCTATTGAGATGAATTATTTAGAAGCATTTAATTAAAAAAGTCAGTCCTCTTTGATAGCATAAGCTTTCTAGTAAAGTGTATCATCTAATATGGTGTCCTTTGTGCCTAGGGGTGGGACCTGTGCGTGAATGTTCAAAGTAGGACAGGCCAAAGGAGGGGCCCTCACTACATGAGACCGTATGTTGGTTGGCTGTAGGTAATATTTGGACCAATTTATATAATGGGGCTTCTTCTCCTACGTTGTAAATTTTTAGGGATGGACTAGGATCATGAGAAATAGTATCAAATTCAAGCCAAACAACAATCATTGAATTCTAATTGCCCTGTCATCTGTGGATAACAGAGAAATTCAAATGTTAGCGACTTCACAAAGAATATCACCTGCACATGGGGGAGAATTGGGAACTGATCTTCCAAATGAAGTAATCATTCAACAAATTAATTGGCTGTTCTAGCATGCATTAAGGGTTTCTTTGTCAAGTAATTATGCTCCATTAGCACTCGTGATTGATATGAATTGGCTATTTAATCCTCACTAGATTCAATTGCCACATATGCTTTACAAACAAATTCACCATAACCATGACTACTTAGGTTTTAGCAGCAACTTACAAATGCCTTGAATGCGGGTTTAAGTGCTGCCATTTCATATATGCAGCATCCTGGATAACATCATGTTACAGAAATGACCACATTTTAGATAAAATCCAAGATGTATCAAAAGTAATTAGGACCCACTTTCAAGCATAAGAAGCACAAGAATCTGTACCTCTGTGCATGTGTGAAATTTTGAGTGATTATGTACGAGAAAAACCTTTAACTTACCAAGGGACCATATGTCTGATTTAGAGCCATATGGAATATCAGAAAGTAGCTCAGGGCACATGTAACTGGGAGTTCCAACTATCTGAAAGAACAGAAACAACAGAACCAACCAATATGAAGATGGTCATACATATAAGAAAATTATTCATGCAACCATAGTACTTACAGAGGAAGCAAATTCATCTGAAGTCAACAATTTGGCAAGTCCAAAATCACCTGCAATCACCAAGCAGTTGAGCAACATCCTCGAAAAGACCAAAAATGAAAGTCTAAATACAGATAATCTGTTACCTAGACGAATATCTTGATCTTTTGTTAAAAATATATTAGAACACTGCAAAAAGTTTCATAAAATTATTATTGAACAAAGACCATATAAACATGAATAACTAAATCTACCAAGGAGACAGTGCAGTGCAACTGACTTTGACATCTCGATGAAGAATATGATTCATGTGTAAGTAGTCCAGGGCCATAAGTAGTTGAACAAGCCATACACATAGCTTCTGCAAACATTGAACCCAAATTAGAAGCTTACAGCTGACGATTTTAAGGACTATGACATAAAAGGGCATAAGTAACAAGCATGAATTAACAAATAAAGTACCTCCTCAGGAAAATGGACGCCGTTTGCCTTTTTTATGGCTTCAGCCCTGCAAAACCAAAAGCAGCAGAAGAAGTTAAAAATATATGTCTTCCCAATATTATTGGAAAGAATGTTCTTGTTTATGTCCATGTCCATGAGTATTGTGTTCCTTTATTTGCCTGTGCATGAGAATCCATGAGAAGAGGGGTTTTATCAGTCTGTCAATGCATAGATCTCTGATAAACCTCTAGTCTGAAGAAGAAAAATAGCTTACATGTCTCCACCTTCACAGTAACCTATGATAATGCAGACATAGCAACCCTGCATCAAAAGCAACACATAATTTTAATTCCAACTTTGAGTTCAGATATGCATGCGTGCTTACTGCAGGTGCCAATTGTAACCGTAAATCACCAGTTTTCTCATTTTCTTTTCTTTTCTTTTTATTTTTCGTGATCCTAAGTAGCATGACTATAGGTTGTTTGAGAGTAATTATCAGTGTCTTGAAGACAATCTAATTTTAGACAATGATTAAACAAAAAGTTTGGTAACAAACTCAGTTATGGCTATTCACCAGTGATGATCTAGCCATAGATCACTCTATTTATCTATCCTTCTAATTCTCCAGAATCCATACATTACATGAATTGCTATCAGGATATGGAAAAGAATAATTCTCATAAAAACACGTCTCATCTTTACCTTCTCCACCCACGAATCTTTGTACTCAACGATGAATGGATTTTTCATTTTGGATATAAGCTCCATCTATTGGAAAAATAAAACATTTTAGTAGATAATGTGACAATATTTGAAAGGCATCAATAATATATATGGGTGGGGGTGGGGATTTATCCCAACAATTAGCAAGTGAGCAATACAATATGGGCCACTGTTAAAAACCAGTAAATAGCGTAACTCATAAGGACAAGCTTATGAAGCATCATTCGATTCTTGATGATCATCTATTGTTTTCTCTTCAGTGTCAATTTCAATGATTATCGGTGCTCAAAACAATAAGCATCTTAAAGAAATTTTGGCAGTCAAATGCCCAAACAGCTGAAACTAGAGTACAACATTATCAAAGAACAAATAATATACAAGAAAATATTAATAATACTTGGAGGGGGGAGGGGGGGGGGGAACTAACCTCTTGATGTGCAGATCGGCGTGTCCTACTTGTTTGGCGAGCAAGACGAATCTTTTTTAACACATACCTTACCTTTAACACAAAAATCAACCAAATTATGTGAACACCAACCAGACTTAACCATGGACCAGAAACTCATACAATATTACTCCTGTTACAAGAACTACAAATAACAGGTAAGGATAAAAAACAAAGACAGTTAGCTTAATGCATAGGGGGGGGGGGGGGGGGGGGGGGGGGAACTAACCTCTTGATGTGCAGATCGGCGTGTCCTACTTGTTTGGCGAGCAAGACGAATCTTTTTTAACACATACCTTTATTTTAACACAAAAATCAACCAAATTATGTGAACACCAACCAGACTTAACCATGGACCAGAAACTCATACAATATTACTCCTGTTACAAGAACTACAAATAACAGGTAAGGATAAAAAACAAAGACAGTTAGCTTAATGCACCTACTTTTGTTTTTCATGCTTATGCCTCACAAGAAGTGCAGAGCCAAAGGCTCCCTTCCCGATCTGTTCCAGTACTTCATAGTTCTCCATCGACTATTAAACCAGACTTCCTTCTATGAATCAATCACAAGCCCACGGAGCCAAAATCTTTAGCCCTGTCACAATGCACATAAATAAATATGAAAAATTTAATTTGTTCTACTCATTCAAGAAATTAGGAATAAGAAAACAGAAAAGGTAAAGAGAAACACTTCAAAAACGTCCATACAAAGTAAATAGCACCAAATAAATGCACATTTGCACAGCAAATCATTCCATAACAGCACATATATATTCTGCAGCAGCTGCAGTACTAATGTGATGCACCACAATCACATTAAATAATTTAAAATTTAAAAATCGATGCATTTATCAACCAAAATTTGAACGTGATACCAATTAGAGGACCCTATAAGTAAACAAGCGGTTACAGAGACCATATAACAAAAACGTCAAACAAACTGAAAATCAGCAACAAAGATCCAGGCCCAGAAAGCAATGCGCGTCACATAATAAGCCTCGACATCAGCAAAATCAAATCTCAGAAATTTATAACTGATCAAGAAAGTAGAATGTGAAGTAAAATAGTAAAATGCAGCTAAAAAATAAGGTGCAAGTGAACACAAAAAAGAGAGAGGAAATAAGAAAGAAAGGTGTGGCAGTCAAATTCAACAGATTTATTCATTGATTTCATAGAAAAGAAGCTGTAAAAAAGAAAAGCTGAGAATAGAAAGAAAAAAGAGAAGAAATCAAGGAAGTTCATCTTAAGTGTAGTCCGGAGTGTACGAGATCACGAGAGCGAGAGTGCAAGGTAGTTGAGCAGCAAAACGACAGCGTTGCAATGTCGGGTGCAGTTGAGCATAAAGAAGCGCAGGAAAGGTGTTATTCCCCTTGCTCCTCCATTGCAGCTGTTCCACCAATGGTTAGCTCAGTCCCAACTACACATTTTAGAGAGAGAATATATCGACCGAAAAGTGGCAATCAACGAGAAAACTGCAAGCAGACAAAATGAAGAGAGAGAGAGAGAGAGAGAGAGATCTTTTAAGTGTGTTAGTAAACTCTCTACAAGAACAGCATTGATCAATTAAACTGGCAAAACTCAATCACTCTATATTAGTCACATAGCGACGAAGGATACTTCGAATTATACAGGATAGGACACGCCACTTGTGTGGATATTCTATCTTTTATCACATTTTTATATTATATATTAGTGTCATTTATATTAATATTTATATTAATAACATTATTGTACTAATTTTAATGAAGTTAAAAATATTTTTTAACTGATAAGAAAAATTAACTTATTCAATTTTTAAAATTTTCCATTAACGGATTAGTTTTCTTTACTTTTCTTTCGTTTTTTTTTTTAATATAATAGTAGTCAAAACACTGACTCAATTCCCATGTAAATAGAATAATATTTTTGTTAAACTAATAATTTATTATCAAAATGTAGTTGGGTAAAATAAATGGAGAGAATAAATGAATGACAGAAAATGCATATATGAAGAAAAGTATGGATGAGAGGAATAGTAATTTATAAGGGAGGGAGAAGTAGTTAATTCATAGTGCAAAGTGGAGAAACAAAATAAAGGCAAAATATCACTTTTTGTCCCACTAGATAGGACCCTTCTCACTTGCAGTCCCACGCTTTACGTGTTCAACACCTTTAGTCCCAAAATCCTATTTTTTTAACAGAAATAGTCATGTTCCATTAACAACTAACCAAAATGGCGTGTGAATTGTCACGTGCCGTTAGTCAACTGGCAGCTGGCGGAAAAAAATAAAGACCAGGCTTGTGTTCAATTTTTGGAGGGAAAAAAAGGCGCCAAAAAAATATTTTTTTGCTATTTATATATATAAATAACCCAAAAACACCATACAACATTTTCATCACTTAATCTTGAGAGCAATAGGCCAAAAGATGTCACAAACATCTCAAAATACTTCAAATATTGAATGCTATTGTAATGGTGAATTATGTGTAAAAGGATGTTCCAATATATTACTAGATGACCTTTTAGTAATGGGGAATTATGTGTAAAAGGACTAATGGATATGCCTTTTTTGCAAGTAATTATAGTTTATGTTGTGTTTAAATGTGTAAGCATAAATCTTGAAAGCAATAAAAATAAAAATAAAAACTAAAATTGTACAAAAGCACTAAATTGCAAAAAAACAGAAAATATATTGAAATTCACTGATTTTGATCATTCATGAAATGTGCTGTAAAGTGCAACTTTGCATGGTTAACATTTGTCAAATACTACCACTTTACAAACCCAAAATGTGCCAAAACATCCCCCAAAAGTCTTACAATGGTGAGGAGGATCTTGCAAATTAATGATGAGATTGGCACCACTCACACAGAACTAGGGGGGATTGTGCATGAGTTTGTATCCTATTATCCGAACCTCCTTGGAGGTAACAGACGTCAAATATTGGTGGACATTAGCTATCTGAGACCTTGGGCGAGGCATATTCTAACTGATGAGGAGGCGAGCCAATTATGTTTACCATTCTCACCGGAAGATGCGAGCCAGCGAGGGTATTCCAACTGGGATTTGCAGATGATCTACTATTCTTCTGCAGAGCTGATATGGACTCGGTTAGAGTCTTAAAAGTGGGACTGGACCGATTTGCGGAATGGTCGGGCCTCTGGGTGAATATTCAAAAGAGTCACATTATTATATCCCAGTCTGCACAAGAAAGGAAAGAACAATTCTATCTATCTTGGGCTTTTAGGAGGGACATCTCGCTATGAGGTACTTGGGCTTTCCTTTAATTTCATCTAGATTGACTATCTCTGACTCTCAGCCACTCCTATCTAAAATTGATGCCCGTATTGCTGGATGGGAGGGTATATCGTTATCATATGTTGGGCAGGTACAAATCATTAAATCTGTACTTTCAGCATTGAGCGTTTATTGGGCTTCTGCATTCATACTACCGAAAGCAATTATTAAGGAAGTTGAGAAACGCCTTAGAACGTTCCTATGGTAAGGCATCTCTATGACGGGATATGCCAAAGTTGCATGGAAGGATGTCTGCAAACTAGTTGGGGAAGGGGGGCAAGATATTGGTATTTTCAACCGAGCCCTAATGACTAAGAAGTTGTGTGATGTCATTAGATGTGATCGAATGTTTATCTGGGTTGAGTGGCTACAGCTCGGAAGACTACAAAATAATTCCATTTGGACAGTCGACGAGAAGGGAGGGTTGGAGAAAGCTGCTTCGTCAACGCAACTTTATCCAACCAATGGTGGAGTTTCGTATTAGAGATGGGAGGACCTTCTACCTTTGGAAGGATCCATGGCACCACCTTGGCCCCCTAATTTCTCGATTTCCACGAGGACCGAACTTCCTTGGGCTTGATGAGTCCAACGACGGACAAACCATGGCTCACACACATTGGAGGGTGTATTCTTTGTGATGAGGATGCAGTCGAGACACACTCTCACTTATTCTTCCGATGCCGCTTCAGCAGACGATGCCTTGCAGTCATACGGAAAATTATTCGATTCCCTTGGCCCAATCGAACATGGGCAACAAATGTGGAATGGGCAGTGAGGAAATGGAGAGGGAAGCATATCATCAATGTTGCATCAGAACGTTACTTGGGTCATTCGTTTACCATTTATGGCGTGAAAGAAACTCGAGATGGTTCCAACACATTGAGCATCTGCCTAATGTATTGGCTTCTTTTATTATTGGCGATGTTAGACAGACGATTTCGAGTATTAATCTTCCCAGTTCCATTAGTATATGTGCCCTTGGCCTATCGAGGGATCACCCAATTGACTGTTGTACTGTACTATTATTTAATTAATGAAACTTACCTTTACCAAAAAAAAAAAGTCTTACAATACCTTGCAACATTTTGTTCCTTAAAACATCACACAATATTAGAAGTATTTTGAGATGTTTGTGACATCTTTTAGCCTATTGCTCTCAAGATTAAGTGATGAAAAAAAGATAAAAATATTGTGTGATTTTTGTGGGTTATTTATATATATAAATAGCAAAAAAATATTTTTTTGGCGCTTTTTTTTCACTCCAAAAACTAAATACAAGCATGGTCTTCTGTTCTTTCAGCTAGCTGCCAGTTAACTAACGGCCATTTCCATTAGTTGTTAATGGAACAGGACTATTTCTATTTAAAAATAGAGTTTTAGTACTAAAGGTGTTGAACACTTAAAGCGTGGGACTGCAAGTGAGAAGGGCCCTATCTAGTGGGGACCAAAAGTGATATTTTTCCCCAGTTGCAAGTCACTTGCCGTTTCCGTTAGTGTTAACGGAATAGGACCATTTCTGTTAAAAAAAAGGATTTTGGGACTAAATATGTTGAACACGTAAAGCATCGGACTGAAAGTGAGAAGGGCCCTATCTAGTGGGACCAAAAATGATATTTTGCCTAAAATAAATAAATAAACTTTTTTGTAAAATTAAAAATGAGAGAAGAAAGAACTTTAACACACCAAAACCACTCTTTTCAATTATATATAAAATAAATATTTATTTTAAAATATAAAAAAAAATATTCATCATATGCATGTAAAAACACGTGCCATAATAACTATTACTATTATAAAAAAAAAAGGTTCTATAAACACAAAATGGTGATTTGGCATCGTTGTGGCCAATTTTTCATGATCTTAAAAGTGTACTTTGATAAGGTAGCAAACTTATTCAAATTTTGTATTAACTTAACTACTCTAATTAATATATTTATATATTTTTAATTCTTATTTATAATATATTCTAAAAGATGAATGATTATTTATTATATGCATGTAGAAACGATACGCCATAATAGTTAATAATTTAAAAATAAAATCATATACAATACATATATAAATGACATCAGTATTTGATACAAAAATACATAATGGAAGATCCTTGACGAGTTATTTACACACAAACATAGAAATAAATTAATTACTCAAAATAATAATAGATAGAAAAAAAATCAAATAGTTGTACGAGAATGGATAAATAGCATAGACAGTTGCGGATTAAAGACAATGGGGGAGAAAATGAAGAAAAAGGTAAGAGCTTCAAAAAAAGATTAATTAAAAAAAATATCTGGTAATTATTGTCAGAGACTCAGACAAAAAGCGTGTCTAATCAAATATACATCGTACATATTTTTTTATTTTTTTATTTTTGAAGTATATATCGTACATATGATAATAACATTTATCAGATAATTAATTAAATTACTTACTTAAGATATTCTATAAGCATATGCGTCTTATAAAATGTTTTTTTTTCCAACTATTTGGTCTTATTATAAAAATAAATTTTTGAAGTATTTGGATAAAATAAAATTATGAAACTTATAAGATGTTAGTATTTATAAAGTGTTTGCCAACACTTTAGAAAAACGCTTTTCAACTTCTGACTCCAAAAAAATAATTTTATAGTATTTGAGATACCAACTTCTACTTTTAAAACGGCTAAAAAAAGTATTTCGAAACCAAAAGTTAGAAGCACTTTGGGGGTGCTTTTAGCTGCTTTGACTTTTGGAGAAATAAATTCAATTTTATTTTTTAATACTTTATCCTAATCATAATAATTTTAATTCAACTTTACAGCTTTTAAATTATTTTTAAAATTAAATTATTAAAGTTGATATTGGAGTTTTCAAATAATTTGAATAATTAAACAATAATCAAATTTACATTTTCACATATGTAATCTTTTAAAATTTTTATATCTTATTTGTCATATCATCTAATTATTTTTTTCGTTAATATATTATTACTTAATTAATAAATAACATATTTTTTTTACAATCATGCAAGTCTAATTATTGTGTATGAATCAATCTATATATTATTTAGTGGGAGTATTATTAAATTAAATATATTATTTAATATCTTTAAAAAAATGAATATGAAACATACTAATTGAAATAAATATTTGTGGAAAAATAATTATTATTGACAAACAAGAAATAAAATAATAAGCAAAAAGTGATATCTTTTTAACGCAAAGGGACAAACAGTCTTTAATTAATTAAATTTATTTTAGAAGTGAATTTTTATCCAAACACTATCCAATTTCATTTTTTTTACTTTTCACTTTTTTTATAAATACTACCCATTTTTTATACTACTACAACTTTGAATTGTTTTAACAAAAATTACTTCTCTAAATGAGAAGTGTGTGCAACATTCCCTTACTAATGACAATTCTGTAATTCATATTATCCAATCTGAAGAAATTTGTCAAAAAATTTTAAAGATAAGTTGGAGCTTTTTACTTTTTCTTTGGGTGTACGTATAAGCCATTAATATTTATTTTCGAATTTTTATAAGCTTGTCATCTAAATAAATTACCAAACACATTTTTAATTTCTTTTAAACTTTCGAATGTTTTATAAGTTATTTTTAAAATCTTATAAACTCGGACAAACACACTCTAAACCAGACCTACATCAAACAATTTTCTGTCTCACTTATCTGCTTGTATACTAGAAGGAAATTTACTGTTGCCTTCATTTAAATATCATGGCTAAAAGCCGTATTACATGGTTATTTATACATACGTACCATAGTAAAAAAGAACAGTGTAAGAACCTCGAGCTATCATAAATATTTTAGCTATAGCACAAAAAATTACGGTCAACATGTAAGAAAGTAGATCGGCCTGGGAGCATGGCGGAAGAGCAGTAAGGCTTAAAATAAAAGCAATTAAACGCGTTCAGGGAGTATACCCTTGAATATTTTCGGGGTATCAGTGTATAAAAAATGCAGTAATGAAAGAAATATGTTGGCTATGGAGAAAAAGAACGAGATGATAATATTTAAAAAGACATTACCCTTGTCGTTTTCTTTAATTGGCTACATACGTATCCAATCTCGAAGGTCCATGCATACTAGGCCTCAACGTAGAAACCCTTTAAAGTTGTCCACACCTCGGCAATGTGGAATTTGTCATCGTGCTAAGCAAAGAAACAATCTGGGAAGAAGGATTGAAAAACTACACTATTCCATAGTGTGTTTTTCGATCTACATAGTTCTTGACTAGGTTCTAAACTAAGAAGAATAAGAGAGATGGAGAGCGATGGATCACAAAATCTTTAGCACTTGGGGAGAGAGAAATGGCTAAGGTTTTTTAGTGTTAGGATTATGAAAAAGTAGGTATCAAGTTGGAAGTAAAAAGGGGAAAGATCTAGTCAACTGGATCACTTTCCTATCTCCACCAACTTTTCAAAACTCTTCCATCAACCTTCAAATTAAACCTTACCATCCATTTTGTACTCTCTAAGTTGAAGGGAGTGGGTCAGCTTGGGAAATGCGGCAAAAGCCAAAAAATAAAAAAAATTAACTATTAAAACCACATAACATCCCAATCAAGGGGTGTACCTTTGATCTATTCCTGAACGTTCATGTACAATATAAGTAAAGAGGCCATAGAATCACGAGAAAAACAATAAAGAGGTACGAAAAACTTAAAGAGAAGTTTTATGCTTGTCATTTTCTTGCACGGCTACAACCGTTGATTCCATTTGATCCAAAAATATTCATGGATAGATCTCAACGATGAGACCATCTAAGATCGTCCACCCTCCCACTAATAGGGCGTGGTCTTCTCATGCTAGCACGAATGACTACGAGAGAATAAAGATCAAAACAACCATTATTAATTAACATATTTTGATCTCTGGTCGTTTTTCTTTGATTTTTAAGACCAAACGAAGAACTTTAGAGATGGAGAGAACTATGGAGAGAGAGAGAGAGAGAGAGAGAGAGAGAGAGAGAGAGAGAGAGAGAGAGAGAGAGAGAGAGAGAGAGG
>NC_026154.1:8776431-8836254 GCF_000512975.1 Sesamum indicum
GAGAGAGAGAGAGAGAGAGAGAGAGAGAGATGAATTTTTGACAGAGGAGAGGCTAGTATTATCGTGTGTGTGTGTGTAGATTTTTAATGTAGGTATATATATGGCCTAGTCATACATATACAAGGAGGCTTAATCTAATTAGACTCCAAAATATAAAAATACCCTAATCCTAGCACCCCATAGTCAGCCTCTAAAATCAGCCAATATTCTACACAATTATCCTCCTTGACTTAGTTAAGTTCTAACCAAAGTTTTGAGCTTGTATTTAATAGACGAGGCTTGATTAGTTACAATTAAATCAAGTAGACGTCCCATAATTAAAATTGAATTTAATTACAAGCCCAACAATAAAATATCCTTTAATTCAATGAAAGGATCTAAGCCTATTATTATTATCTCTTTTTCAATTTACAAATCCAATTTATAAATTGGACCAAATCCAATAAAATTAATCTAATGAAGTTTAATTGCTAACATAAAATCTAATTAGTCTAATTAATAAAATTTCAAGTCATTCTATCCAAAGGATTGGTCTAAATAAATTATCCAATTATTTATTCTCTCTAAGAATTAATTTAATCCAATTAAATTACAGCTCTTATGACATTAATTCCATCTCATTATAGTGGCACGGTGTGACTCTATAGGTTTACCTCAACTAGACTTGGACGTGTGTGATCAATAATTAATTATTTTTATCCATATTCAAAAAAAGCTTGCTACCATGACTGGCCATCTAGCAACAGTCTATGGCATTTGAGACTAGGTGAATAGTGTCATGAACATTTAGGCTCCAAGTCCATACGAGCATGATCCTACTGTCAACCGTCTCCCAACCTTAGTGTAGTACATGGAATTTCCATCTGTTTTCATCCTTGACTAGGAAACTATACTTGATACTCGAGATGCATTTACGACTGATTCGATCTAGAAAACCTATTCCTGATTGATCAATTGTTTTGGCCAAAGAGTTTTAGAGTCTAAACTATCTTAGAGCATATAGGAGAACTCACTGTCACCTACTGATAGTGGATAGATCATTTCTTGGAATCCACTATCCTCGCTACATACTTCGACTGCACTAGATAAGGCTTATGATAATATGCCTTAAAACACAATCACCGCTTGCCATATCTAAGACAGTCTTCGTATGTACGTGACTGTCATAATTCCTCAAGTTTGAGAACCAATCTCATACTATCAAAATCGTTAATCTCAGTCATACCGACCAAGCCTTAAGAGGTTTCTCTATGACTATTCTCTCGAGTCAGCTCAGTCAGTCGACTACTTTCCCAACTAACCCACTAAAAATGCACAGATGACCTACGTTCTTGCCAATGAAACACTGGTATAGTACTTAGTCCAAGTCTCTACAGGACCCTCGATGCTTTTTCTCGAGGTCTTCGACTTGGAACATTTCAAACTAACCCTTAGGAGTTGGATTCATGGTTGCCAAATCCATGTGCAACCCAAGTCTACGGGTTTAGCCTTTCGATTTGTGGGCATTTCATTGTGTATCTTTAGTCCTCTTCTGGTAATTAAGTATGGTCTTGACCGTACTCGAGCGTGCTTCACCAGCACACGCCTGATATCTGCTCTTTACGCTCAAAGCATATGCTACATTGAGCCTAGTGCATTGGACAACATACTGAATACTGCCCACAACTGAAGCATAGGGGATCTTCGACATTTGTTTAAGTTACTCATTAGTCTTGGGAGACTGTTTCTTAGACAGATTAATCCCATGCCTCATTGGAAGGAATTCTCGTTTTGAGTTCTCCATCTTGAATCTCTTCAAAACTTTCTCAATTAACGAGGATTGGGTTAATTCTCACATCCTTTTGGATCTATCCCTTTAGATCTTGATGCCAAGGATGTAGGAAACCTCACCCATATCCTTCATGGAAAATTGAGTGGACAGCCATGCTTTTATGTTTCCCAATATCACATCATTCACAACCGAGTCGATATTGACATCGCTTCTCTATATGTTCTTGGATCACCATCCAATTGGCTAGTCAAGCTTAAAAATCCATACCTATTAGGTGGTTGGGATAATTTGGTTGACCTACGGAGAATTGGAGCACTATTACTGGGAACGGTGGGTATAGATGGCATCGCATTATCCTGATGTGGTATCTCACTTGATTCTTCAGGCAGTTCCTCATCACGTCGGCTATCCGTAGGAAAACTCTTTTTCAAGTATATTGCATTTCTCGAGACAAAGACCTTTTATTTTGATAGGTCATAGAAATAGTACTCCACAGTTTCTTTCGAATATTTAACAAACCTGCACAGACTAGATCCTGATTCTAGTTTATCTCCCACTAGCCACTTGACGTATGCGGGTCTACCCCACACTCTCAAGTACTTGTAGGACCTAGGCTTCCCGTTCTATATCTCATATCGCGTCTGGGGCACAACTTTGGACGGTGCCATGTTGAGCAACTTGGCAGCTGTCTTAAGTGCGTATCCCCAGAAAGACAGGGGCAATTCGATAAAACTTATCATGGATCGGACCATATCCAATAGGGTCCGATTTCTCCTTTCAGCCACGCCATTAGGCGGCGATATTTCAGGAAGAGTCCAATGAGAGACAATTCCATTCTTTTAGGTAATCCATGAACTCACCACTTAAATACTCCCCACCTTGGTCTGACCGAAGGGTTTTGATCTTATGGCTAGTTTGATTTTCTACTTCAAGTCTGAATTCCTTAAACTTTCCAAATGCCTCAGACTTGTACCTCATAAGGTAAACATAACCATACCACGAGTGATCATTGATAAAGGTTATGAAGTATAAGTATCCACTTTTAGCCGGAATGTTTAGTTGTCCATAAGCTTCCGTATGGATTAAGTCCAACAGACTAATGGCAAGCATATTTTATCCAACAAAAGGTTTCTTGGTCATTTTTCCTTTCAGATAGGATTCACAAATTGATAGTTTATCTAAGTCGTCTACCTCTAGACTCCTTGACTCTAAAAAGAGATTTGACCTAACTTCACATGCCAAATCTGTGTTATTCTTGATTATCTAATTTTCTTTTGTGTTGGGTAGTAATAATCCAATTTGACTGTTAAAGAATGTAAAGACCATTTATTAATGTACCAAGTAGATAAATATTATAGTCAATCATCAAACAAAAGCTACTTTTATCGATCTTAAACGTATAACCATTATTGTCTAAAATAGGAATGGAAATAATGCTTTTTATCAAGCTCGGTACATAATAACAGTTCTTTAATTCTATCCGAACATGATCACTAATAGCTAAGTTGACAGATCCTATGGCTTCCGCAGCAACGGCCTTACCATCACCAAGCCTTAGGACCATCTCGTCCTTACGTAGCCTTCTGTCTCTTTCTAGCACCTGAAAATCATTGCAGATTGAGCTACACAACCGATATCCAATACCTAAGAAGCAAAATTAGTTATCATATTTACTTCAATCACAAACATACCTGGGTTGGAGAGGAGTTGTGAGCACTCCCTCTTCCAATGCCCCTTTTTTCACGGCAATGAATGTAGACATCATGTGCCCTCGATTGCTGTAAACCATTATTCTTCCCTTTTTCTTTGTCCTTTCCCACTGGAGCAACAGGGACGCTTGGAGCGCTAGGAGTGGCTGTGACAACTTTTTCCTTCCCCTCCTTCCTCTTCCAGCGTCCGACCCTTTTGCTTTTCGCCTTGGAGGTCGAAGCCTCTCCTATCAATACCGCAGGTGCAGACTTGTGGGTCATTGCCTCGTATTGCACCAGCATATTAATTAACTCATGAATAGACTTAGGGGTGGCAGATGAGTCGAGCCGGCTCATGAGCTTCGCGAGTCAGCTTGATTTGAGCTCGAGCTCAATTGCTTCTCTTCATAAGCTCGCAATCCAGCTCAAGAGCTTTTTCTATATTTATTTTTATTTTTTATATATATTTCTATTTTTAAATTTTTATTTATTTAATTTTATATTTAATATTTGATCTATTTTATAATCAAAATTGAACATATATTATAATTATGGGAAAATTGCATAAAACCCCCCTGTGTTATTAAAACTAGATAAAAAACCCCTCCGTGTTATTTTTATATGCAAAATAAAAACCCCTATAATTACACATATTTCTCACTTGCCCAATTCCATCTCTGCCATCTAACGGAGTTAATTTTTTACTTAAGTCCCCGTTATGCTCTTATTACTTATTACCGCAGTAAACAAAAAAAAAAAGGGTGAATGCTTCGTTTTCTTTCCTGAGACGCCGCGAAGAAGTTGGGAGAAGAGGGGAGACGACGACATACAGGTTAGGGCTTGCAATTTTTGGTTAAATCTTTCAAAATTCTCTATTATTTGCACAAGTTTAGTTGTTTTAGCCTTAAGATCGAGTTTTGTGAAGCTATTGATTGGGAAGACGAAGTAAAAATTAGGGTTTGTGAATTTGGATTTCTGGAATAATTTTAGCCAGTTAGACAAGACAATGATCTGAAGAACTCTATGATTTTTTCACGGGCAGTTCGACTAAGTTCCAACTGATTTTACAGACGTTATAATCTACGTGATTTTCTTTGATAATGAAATATCAGGTTACTGTTGCGTAGTTGCAATAAACATGTGATATGTTCACCTCATTGGCATTATTTGTGGACTCCCTTTTCACTATCACCGCAATGCCAGATTCATGGGAGAAATTTGTAGTTACATGAGTGAATATTAACAGTACATTTTATACAGATAAAGACTCTCAGAGGCATCCACTGTAGATAACATGAAAATGTTGTTGGGAATGTGCTAATTTGACACGAAATGTCGAACAATTATATACTCAACATCAGAAAATATCAGCCATGATTTGTGGTGGAAGGGTATTTACTATTTCCAATTTAAGTAGCATTTGTTGTTGTTACAATATCATAATTTGATTGATGTAGCAGAAATATAGGCAGTTTAATAAAAAATCATATAATTCTATTGGGAACTATAATAAAAAATCATAGAGTTTTATTGGGAACAGTAAAAAATAATCAGAGAATTCTACATGAGTAAATGTATGTGTAGGGTCAGTTTTACTATTTGAAATTCGTAGGATTTCCTTGTTGAAATAGGGGAAAGTTGGAGGGTTCAATGGCTTCTAATTTTTGTTTCTCTTAAAATTCATTAATATACAAGCTGTAATTTGGAGTGCCCATGTTGTATATGCAAATTGGTATAATTTCTAACTAATTTGTTTGGAGTGGCTGTAAGAGCATCTAATGAAGACTGTATTCTTTGCATGCTCCAGTACCCTTGGATGCTCAAGAGTAATTCTTGGTCGAAATCGAGCTGTTGAGATAACACGTTTAGAGGCATAACAGTGCGAAAAAGGTATATTTTCCTACCTTTTTGATCGAATATTTATTGTAAATTTGCACCGAATGCTTTGAACAGTGGATTCTTCCACTGTTGGTCCCCACACCCTAACCCCATTTGCTTGAAAAGTTGCATTTTATATTTGTTCATTTAATTATGCAAAGGGGTTATCTGCAAAGGGGTTGTGTCCCCACTTGCTTATTTAATTAACAGTTATTTGTAAAGGGGTTGTGTCCCCACTTGTATATATTAGTTGCAGAACTTTTTATTTGTATATTTAATTACAGAATGGTGTTGACTGATTATGCTGATTTTGATATATGGCTTGGTGGTGTAATTGAATGGGTGTCTATAATTAAATATGTAGGTGGTAGTAGAGTATGGTTTCCAAATATGGATAAGGAGAGATTATATTATGAGAACTTAATAGAAATGTATGCTAAAGCAGGGGGTAAGGGGCTAAATGTGGTTGTTTATTATTGCCTACCTGGACACACTTTATATAATGGACTTAGGATGTTGAGTGGGGATGAGGGTATTAGAGAATTTGGACTTCGGTTTCATTCATAATAATATTCCACCTGTAAATTAATCAAAATATTGTTGGTTTAGATGCCCCTAGATACTGAACAAAGACCTGCAACTAGCCAACCACCATCCAACAAGAATGTGGTGATGTCTAATGCTCCAAGAAGGAGAAAACAACCAGTCCCGATATCTACATCAACAAAAATACAAAAAAGTTTGAAGGTTCAAGTACAAGTACCGGTTTTCAAAGAGAGTGTTGTCGATCCAGCAAACCAACTTTGACTAATCAGTTGAAAAACCTTTCTGCCTCCTATAGGCCAAGCACTGGGTCAAGCTCATCCAAGGGGCGAGATGCATCTACGAAGAAAGATTGAAATGGCCGTAGAATTGTATGCACATCATGCAAGTGTTTTGGTATGAACATTGGATGAATTTAAGTCTTGTTATGTTGTGCACAGTTGATGATATAACTAAATATTTTCACAGCAGCTTTTGCAATGTAAGATGGGTTTTATTTAAGTTGTGGTACAATGAGGTGTATTTTGTTGTGGTACAATGAAGTATGTTTTGTTGTGGTACTGTGAAGTATTAAGTGTTTTGTTGTGGTACTATGAAGTATTAAGTATTTTGTTGTGATACAATAAAGTATTAAGTGTTTTGGCAAAGTTCTACTAATCTAACATGGTATTGTTTAAGTGTTTTGATGTGCTACAGTGAATGAGTATTTAGCTAAGTGTTTTGTTATGCTATAGGAATTTAATTGTTCATATTTTTTGATTTTTTTGGTACTACTTTGTTCTTCAAGTATATAATTACAGGGAATCAATTTAAATACATCCAAAATGGAATCAATTTCAATTGTGAACATCCAAAATATATCCGTTAAATTACAACATATAACTACTTGAATAATATTGCAACAAGCAAAACAATAAGAATTAAAAAATGCCTTCATCATTCGTTCATTTGCTTCAAGTCTCTTGATATTAGATGTCAAATCCTTGTATATAGATAGTACTTCATCAAAATCATCCTCCATTTTCATCTGTTTGGACTGGGCTTCTTCTTTGAATTTAGTAGATTGTGTTGATGTTGACTGTGAAAATTTTTCAGAAATACTAATAGGGTCCAACCAACAAAAAAAGTTACATTCATTTGTTCTACAATTACAAAATAATTTCCCTTCACTTTCTTTGCTTGGACCTACAACTCTAATTGCGGCATTTTTTTGGCAATAACACTTTAGATTTCTATATCGTAAATCAATTTTTTTATCTTTCGAAGTGGATTTTTTAGAAGCAAAAGACATGCTACAAAAGAACAATAAATAAATATCATAAATAAATATTTTAAAAAAAATTAATATTGAATAAATAATTAAAAAAATTACCTGGAGAAAACTAAGCTTGCAGCAGCCCAAAATCTGAATTTTGTGTAGTATGTTTGTGGGAGGAAGTTAAGTGTATATGTAGTGGGAGGGGAAGTGTATATGATAGGCATAATCACAGTATTATTAGGAGCTACTTTAGCTCTTGCTCAAAAAGACATTAAGAGGGGTTTGGCCTATTCGACAATGTCTCAATTGGGTTATAGGCGTAACACCAGGTGTTACCATCATTTCTAGGCATCGTCTATACTTACTAGTTCCCTTTAGTGTAGTTTCTTGGAGATATCTGAATTCTTTTTTTAATAAAAAAAAGAAGAGTCTAGGAAAAAAGAGAAGAAAAAAGGTAATTGACTTACTTAGTGCTTGTGGGCTAAGGGATGAAAAATAGAAGAGAAAGAAATTAATTATAGAAATATCTCTCAAAGGTTTACTAATTATTTGACTAATTTCAAAAATATTTTAATTTTGTAATTTAATTTGGGAAAATATATGTTTTAATTTATGAGAAACATGTTTTAATTCATAAAAACTATTTTCCAAAATATTTGAGGAAAATATTTTTTGAAAATTTTTGATAACACATATTTTACAAAAAAAAATTCCAAAATATTTTCAGAAAATATGAAAATATTTGAACAAAGTATTTTCTTCAAAAGTTTTTCAAAAATATGAAAATATTTGAAGAAAGTATTTTTCTGAAAATTTGCAATGGAGACGGCGGGCGACGGCAATGGAGACGCGAGACAGAGAGAGAGAGAAAATAAGAGAGTGAGAGATGGTGTAACACCCTCTATCGCTACTATTACTATATCTTCCCTAAATATCATATTTAAAGTAACCCCTGCATCTACATATATAAATATGCGCATGTAACCCCAACGTGAGAACAGACATAATCAACCCATAATATTATATATATATATATATCAAATACGACAAGTGATCCATCACAAGTAATCCCCCCGCTTTTACGTTCTCTTTATACAAATAAAATGTGATTTGTATTCTAACCGATAATGAGGAGAAAACTGCATACTGGCCCCACCTGATTGAATATAACGTTTCGACCTAGCCGTCGACAGACAGACACCTCAAAGTCTACTAATGAAAAAATGCCAGCAGAGGAATGAGCCTACTATTCAGTAGGTATTAACCAGCCCTATTTACATATGTATATCAAATATAGCACCAAACAAGATAAGCAAGCAACATGTGTAGAATATAGTCAGTTTAATTCTAATATAATAAGCTTCATTGCACCACATAGCTAACTCGCAATAAAACAATCAATTAAACTTCCCTTTTTCCTAGTTTGCTTACCAGAAGGTGATATCGTGTTTTTCCTAGTCAACTCAATTCACCATTATATCAGTTTAAGTTAATCGCCTTGACAACCAGCTCATCAATGTCATTTCACATCACAACTCTTTCAATTCGCATCATCGCTTTTATATCATCAAAGCTCTTTTCATTTCATTTCTTTCTCATATCGCATCATAGCTCTTTTCATCTCATTTCGCCTTATAGGCTTTTAACAACATCAAGGGATATTCAAATCACAATTATATTTTACCGGGTCATCAATCTCATTTCGCATCACAGCTCTTTCAATTCGCATCGTCGCTTTTATATCACATCGAAGCTCTTTTCATTTTATTTTTTTCTCATATCGCATCATAGCTCTTTTTATCTCGTTTCGCCTTATAGGCTTTTAACAACATCAAGGGGTATTCAAATCACAATTATATTCAATTTCGACCACTCCCTCGTTTTCACATACCACCATTCTTATAAGCAACTAGTAATGTAAAACCATATATCAGTATATTCTCATTTTCAAACACCCACAATACATCATACAACAAATAATATTTCAATGTATTTTCTCATTTCACGTACACCATTTCGTCAATCAAATTAAATCATCCACCACTCATATATTTGCAGATAAATCATCTTTAGCATAAATCATAAATTTATATAACAATAATACCACAAATAAAGGAAACATATATAGATAATACTAATTATTTACTTACCTTGACCTTATAATGCTTTTATCTACTCAATTGATATTTTTCAGTCTTTTCACCTTATCCCGTATCCTATAATGAGTTATACCACATATAATTAATATATCGAGAATATCATAATTTCTTTCAAATAGAATGTTAAATATTATTCGCACAATTTCTAATAGTTCTTTAATATTTTATTTTTACTGAAATATAAATTTTCGCTCTTGTTCTTCTTAATAACCAAACACTTTAGGCTTCATAAAAATACTTATCATTTATCATTTAGTTCGTAGGGATTCATTTAACCAAACTCTTTATATATTTATAACTATCGTTTTTAATAGCATTCCTAAATTAGACTATCATTAAAACCTCATTTTTCTTCTTTAATAATATAATATTTATTAAATATAATTCTCGAAATATTTCTATGATTTTTCTATTAATTCCTCGCTACTATATAATTTAATTAAACAACAATACGTAGAATTGTGTATCTAGTTAATAATTTCAATAGAATTGTATAAATTAACTATAGTAATATTTAAATCTAACAAATTTAATAATCTATTTAACGTACGATATCATTTTGCACATGATGTGATATTTATTCAACACTAATTTAAATAACCAAATTCGTAAAATATTATGATTAAATAGTACATCACTCAATATGATCAATATTTAGTCAACAAATTAATTAAATAATATAATTATATAAATTAATAAAAACTAAAATTACAATTTTCACACCTCTGTTCCTTGTTTTTTTTTTTTTCTGCCGAGAGAATTGCAATTTTTAAAATTGTGTATGTGTGTGTTATCTTGTGTGCTGTGTATGTGTGCATATGAAGAAGAAAAAAAAAGGTCAAGAGAGGTGGAGGCGGTGGGGATTAGTGGCCCCACCTTCCACACTTAACTCTTTCTCTCTCTCTCTCTCTCCTTTCTTATTATATATATATATATTATTTACTTATTCGTGCCGTCTATAATGATAGATGAATCAAAAACTTTCAATTGAACTTATTCTTTCAATTGGTATTTTTGTATATCCTCCTATTTGACAAAAATGGAAACTTAGGTAAATGCTTTAGAAACATATGTATAAAAATACCATATTTCATTTAGCCCCTTTATGCTTACTATAACTAGTTATTTCGGTTTTCTACTAGTGGCTTTAACTATAACTTCAGCTCTATTTATTGGTCTGAGCAAGATACGACTTATTTAAACTTTCTATTTGTATTAAAATTTTCTTTTTAAAATACCCATTACGTTCTTATATTTTCTTAATTGATATATATTATCCCCAAATATGATAACGAACTCTAATTTAATCCGTTCAAGTTTTGTTATGTTCGAATTATGACCTATTATTTATTTACTAATTAATTAAGTTTCAAAAAGATTTATCAATTAACCCTACAATTATGTATTATAATCTTTAGGGCGTCACAGTTCTCCACTCCTAATAAAAATTTCGGTCCTCGAAATTTAACTAACTTACGGACTCACGGAATAAATATGGGTATTTTTCTCTCATGTTCTCCTCAACCTCCCGGGTGGCTTTCCTTGGAGAGTGATGACTCCATTTGACCTTCACCATAGGTATTTCTTTATTTCTCAATTTCTTTATACTCCGGTCCAGAATTTCTATCGGCTCTTTTACATATGTCAATTATCTCTATCACTGGGTCATGCAAAATATGATAATTCTGTGGGTAATGCTAACCGATTGGCTAGTGGTCCAATGTATCTCAGACTCAACTTTCACTGCTTCCCAAATCTCAAGATTCCTCTCCATGGTGATACTTTTAGAAAAACTATTTCCCCCATCTTGTACTTTATCTCTCTGTGATGTTTATCATCGTAACTCTTCTGTCGATCATTTGCTGCCTTCAAATATTTTTTTAACTATTTTTATCTTGTCCACTGTTTCTTGAACTAACTCCAGCCCCTCAAGTTGTCTCAATCCCTCAATATCCCCAATAGATAAGATTCGACATTTCCTTCCATACAAAGCTTCATATGGAGCCATACCAATACTAGGATGAAAGCTGTTGTTATAAGCAAATTCCATCAGTGGTAGATGATCATCCCAATTTCCTTTGAATTCAATTACGCAGGTTCTCATCATATCCTCTAGTGTCTGAATCGCTCTTTCTGACTGTCCATTGATCTGAGGATGAAACGCTGTACTGAAATGGAATTTTGTACCTATAGCCGTTTGCAAGCTTCTCCAAAAATGAAAAGTAAATTGAGGATCTCTCTTAGAAACTATAGAGGTAGGAATGCCATGTAATCTCACAATTTCTTAAATATATAATTCGACTAGCTTATCCAAAGAATCATTTTGACAAATTGGAAAGAAATGTGTAGATTTAGTCAATCTGTCAACAATCACCCAAATAACATCATGTCTTCTGAACATACGTGGTAACCCAATGACAAAATTCATAGTAATCTTTTCCCACTTCCATTCAGTTATAGAAAAAGATTGAAGCTTACCCATTGGTGCTTGGTGTTATGCTTTTACTTGCTGGCAAGTTAGATATTTTGTCATAAACTCTGCCACATCTTTCTTCATTGTTGACCACCAGTAATAGGGTCTCAAATCCCGATACATCTTGGTATTGCTAGGATGCATAGAATATGGTGCATAGTGTGCCTCGTGCATAATTTCCATTCTCAACTCTTCTACGTTTAGTACGCATGTACGTTTTTCATTGAACAATATACCATCTTCTTGGATTATAAACTGATCGCTCTTTCCTTTTTGTACCTTAGTCTTCATCCTCTGTAGATATGGATCTCTATCCTGTGCATCCTTAATTTTATCTTTGAGAGAGGGCTTCACTTGTATAGTAGCCAGTAAAATATCACCACCAATGCGAAAGTGTGCATCCATAGCTCTGAGGGCAGTCAAATACTCCATGTTATAGCAGATCATACTTGCAAGTTGGTCTAATTTATTTCTACTCAAAGCATCTGCTACAATGTTTGCCTTTCCGGGATGATAGTCAATGGTGCAATCATAGTCCTTCAAAAGCTCCATCTACCTTCTTTGCCTCAAATTCAACGCCTTTCTGTGTTGGGATATACTTCAAATTTTTGTGATTTGTAAATATTTGAAATGTCTCCTCATACAGGTAATGGCTCCAGATCTTTAATGCATATACTATGGCTGCTAACTCTAGATCATGGGTTGGATAATTCATTTCACGTGGCCTCAGCTGTGTCGAAGAATAAACTATAACTCTCCCATGTTGCATCAAGACACACCCAAGTCCTTGTCGTGAAGGGTCAATAAATACCACATATCCTCCATCCCCAGACGGCAAAGCAAGGATAGGTACTGAGGTAAGTCTCTTCTTCAACTCCTCATAACTCTGAGTACATTTGTCATTCCAGTTGAATGGTGCATTCTTCTTCAACAAGTTCGTTAGAAGTTTTGCGATTATAGAGAAATCCTTTATAAATCTTCTGTAAACCAGCTAATACTATAAAACTCTGGATCTCTGACACATTTTTAGGTGGCTCCCATTCTAAAATAACCTTATCTTTTGTCGGATCAGGTGTACCCTTTCTTTTGAAGCAACATGCCCTAAAAAAGCAATGTCCTCCATCCAAAACTCACATTTGGTGAATTTAGCGTACAACTGTTTTTATCTCAAAATCTTTAAAATTGTCCGTAAATATTGTTCATGTTCCTCATAATGATTCGAATATATCAAAATATAATCAATAAACACAATCACAAATTGATCGAGGAATGGTTGTAACATCCTGTTCATTAGAGACATGAAAGCTGCAGGGGTATTCGTCAACCCAAATGGCATAACAACAAATTCATAGTGGCCATACTTGGGCCTGAAAGCTGTCTTTGAAATTGACTCTTCCTTAATCCGCAGTTGCCAATACCCTGACCTTAAATCAATTTTAGAGAATACAGTGGTACCTTTTAGCTGATCAAGCAAATCGTTAATCCGTGGTAGAGGATACTTGTTCTTGATTGTGATTCGGTTCAATAATCTATAATCGACACATAATTTCATACTCCCATCCTGCTTCTTTATGAATAATACTGGTGCTCCCCCTGGTGAAATACTAGGTCGGATTAACCTTTTGTCCAATAACTCTTCTAACCGCTTCTTTAATTCTTTCAATTCTGATGGAGCCATTCTATACGGTGTAATTGAAATAGGTGTCGCGCCGGGAATAGTGTCTATTTAAAGTCTACATCTCGATGAGGTGGTAGTCCAAGTAATTCATTAGAAAAAACGTCAGAAAATTCCCTCACCATTGGAACGTCTAATACACCCGGACTAATTTTCATGATATCGTGCACAATAGCTGGATACCCCTCACACCCTCCTTTAATTAAATTAAAAGCAGTCATAGTATAAATTTAGCAGTTAGGTGTCACCTTTCTTTCCTCCACTATAATCATCTTCATCTGCCCATTGACTTCTACCATCACCTTTTTGCTTGACAATCCACTAAAGCATAATTACTAGCTAACCTGTCCATCCCCAGAATGACATCAAACTCTCTAAGGTTTATTACAACCAAATCTACATATAGAGTGACACCGTCCACTACTGTTGGACAAGATCTCATCACCGATTCACTAATACAATCCCACCAGCAGGCATATACATGTATAAGTCATGTTTGAATGGTTCTATATTAGCATGCACACGAGATGCAAAAGCATGTGAATGAACAAGTAGATCTTGGATCAATCAACACATGTGCACTATAATCATAAATAGAGAAGGAACTAGTGATAACCTTGGTACCGAAGGTGCTTGTTCTTTTGTGATTGCATACACCCTGAGTTGTGGTTGAGGCTGACTACTTTCTCCTGTAGATATCGTGGAAATATTACCGCTACCTCGAACATCCCTACCTCGTTCTCTATTCATACCTGCTCGTTGTGAGTTTCCTCCATATTGCTCAACCCTGAAGTCTGAGGTCCTCTGGTATTATCCCTCCATGTAGGATAGTCCCTGACAATATGTCCTGGCTGATGGCAACGATAATATACAATTAGTTGGGCTCCCTTACATTCACCAGCGTGTCTCCTACTGTAATTAGCACAAGAAGGAATAGATCTTCCACTCAACGATCTGGCTGGACCTTATTTTCCTCCAAATCCTACCAAAGTAGGCCTGCCTCTACTCGAAAACACTAAAGGAAACCTGCTAGTCTAACCCACTCCTCAGCCTCTATACCAATCTCGCTGCGAACCAGAACCCCTAAAGGAAACTGCACCACTTTGTCCCGATGTAGGATTCAGATTAGTTGTCAATTTCTTCCGTTTTGCTTCAGTGGAACTCCTTTCAATGGATGTCTCTTCTGCCCCCAGTGCCTCTTCTAATAGCTCACCATAACTCGGAGGTTTAATTGCTATTTTCTCCCGATCTCAAGTCTCAACCTCTTCCAATCTGTCTCTCCTTAATTCATCGGTTCTCACCTCTTCTGGAGCATATTTTGACAATCTCATAAATCGCAACTCATACTCAGCAACAGATAACTCATTCTGGTTTAGTTCAAGAGATACAACTTTCTTACTATTTCTGTAGACCGGTGGAGTATATTTGTCAGTAAATTCTTTTGAAAGGTCATTCCACGTCAAAGTGACAGGTCGGTTCTTGCTCTCCGGAACTGTTTTCTACCAGTCTAAGGTATCTTTCTCCAGTAAGAACAATGCGTTCCTCAACTTTTGCTTAGAAGTACACTCAATTTTGTGCAACACCCTTTCCGTGTTTCTCAATCATTCTTCTGCTTATGCAGGATCAGTTGTACCTAAAAATATCTTCACCTCCTGTTTCCTCACTATTTAATAATTTTTATCAACAAGTGCACCCTGTGGTTGGGGTTGTGGCGGCGAGCCATCCTTTGCATCATTTCTAGAAAACGTTGTATAAAAGGGTTTATTTCTAGTTGTGGGGCATTTCTATTTTTGGCTTCTGACCCCTGATGTTCTGATGCATAATCATGACCCTGCACGAACTCTAATGACTCAGTTGGGCCAACAACATTTTCCCTTGACGCTTCCATCCTATATAAAATGCACACATGTAAGTAGATTCCTTATAATGTGTAATATTAAATTTCATCTACTATCCCTAGGTCACTGCTTTGATACAACCTAATGTAGCACCCTCTATCGCTACTACGACTATATCTTCCCTATACATAATACTTCAAGTAACCTGTGGGAGACGGCTAATGCATCTTCCTCCATGCACACGGCCAGCAACGTGGAGACGGCGGGGAAGGCTCGACCGACGACAGGGAGGTCGCAACAAAGGGCGGTCAGAGTGAAGAGGATGACCTAGGTGAGTTTTGTGGAGATCCACTGCAACTATGCGATGGAGAAGACGAAAGGTCGCGCAACGTTTCACCGACGGGAAACGATAATTTTTAGATCGGGGAGGACAACCCAAGCGTCAAGGGGACTGGAGAAGCGATTCCAATGGAGAAAGGCGACATCTTGACGTCGAAAACTGCGGCTGCGAGGCGGCAGCCATTGCTAGGGTTTTGTGGCGCGACCTCGAGCAGCGTCAATGGCGGCTGTGCTGGTTCGTCTGCATTTGGGGACTTCAACATCGACTAGTTTCTTTGCCTTGCCAAAAAGGTGGTGGACGACGGAGACGAGGCGTCTTGGGTAGCTTTGAAGGCGCTAAAACGATGCTAGGAAGAACGCTTTAGGCTCGACGAATCTGAATGCGAACAGGCGGCGCCTTCGACAACAAGAGTCTTCTGATCGGAAAACGAACCTCAGTGGAGGAGACTGTCCATCTCCTGACAGCAATGAGCAACGCGTCATCGGCAGTGCTGCGAAATGTAGCGACGGTTGGCTATTTTCCTGAGAACGGAGATAGTTGGGAGTTCAACGGGGTCTGATTCTATGGAGGTTGTTTCTGAGTCGGCGACCGAGGCTAACGTGGCGGTCGAGGTGGCGGTTGGGTCCTACGCATGGCAAAGGTAACCTATTCTCATACTGAATTATTTGTCGAAAATATCCCGTTGCATGGATGTCCCGAAAAGCATAATTTTGACGATAAAATTGCTCATGCTTTTAATAATTCATCCCGTAAAACGTTGTCGTATGTGGTTCCCATAATGCAAAATGGTGAGGTGATTGTATGCCCCATGTTGGAAACTATCCGGGATGGGTCTAGGAGATGGAAAGACACGATAGTTGGCTATTTTCTTGGGAAAAGACCATATTTTCACCACCTTAAAGAATATGTCTCGTCGATATGGCAGGTGTTACGAGAGGTGACTGCCATAGCGAATGGGTTTTTCTTCTTCCAATTCAAAATGGTAATTGATATGGAAGAGGTTATTGAGGGTGGATCGTGGTTGTTCCAAGGGCAACTAGTTGTACTGCAAAAATGGGAGCCAAGGATGGTAATGAGAAAGTTGAAACACAGAAGGACTGAAAGAGCAGATGTTAGCGGTCCTTGGTTTTTAGGAGGGCCACCTTCCGATGAGGTACTTGGGACTCCCTTTGATTTCTTCTAAATTATCTATTTTTGACTGCCAGCCATTATTGCTAAAGATTGACCAGCGCATTAATGGTTGGGAGGGCATGGGGCTATCGTTTGTGGGACGGGTTCAGATTATTAAATAAGTTCTCATGGCCTATGTATATATTGGTGTTCCGCTTTAGTATTTCCGAAAGGAGTTATAAGGGAGATTGAGAAACGACTACGAACGTCCCTATGGAAAGGTACAAGAAACAGTGGCTATGCAAAAGTGGCACGGAAGGATGATGTAAGCCGTTATCGGAGGGAGGTCAGGGCTAGTTTAAATAGGGCTTTAATGAGTAAGAAACTATGTAATGTCATTCGTTGTGATAGGACATCCATTTGGGTGGAATGGTTGTACCACGGGCGATTAAGAAACGCATCAGTTTGCACAGTTTCTAACTATGGAGGTGCGTGGGGATGGAGAAAACTATTACGATTGCATACGATACTACGACCGATAGTTGAGTATCAGATTGGGGATGGGAATATGTTCTATCTCTAGCAGGACCCGTGGCACCAGCTAGGCCCCTTGATTGATAAATTCTCACAAAGACCTGAACTTCTTGAGCTACCGGGTGTAACGAAGCTTAGTAGTGTTATCAGGGAGGGGCGGTGGCACTGGCCCATCATCATTGACATAGACTGCTTGGAGATTACATAGGCACTGCCGCCGATTCATGAAGGGAATGATCGTATCATCTGGCATTTTGAGAAGGGCCGACCTACAACACAAGCACTTTATAGATTATGGGAGCCGCCGAGACCTATGGTAGGTTGGGCTTCTCTACTTTCGGGGTTGCTGAAGATTCTGAGGCATAACTTCATCCTTTGGCTTGCGATTTTAGGGAAGCTATTGACGACTGATCGACCATGGTTATCACACCTCGGTGACTGTGTCCTTTGTGAGGAGGGCGCGATAGAGATCCATAACCATCTTTTTCTTCTGATGCCGTTATGCGCGACAGTGCCTCACAGCTGTTAGACGGGTTGTACGCTTCTCTTGGCCTAACCGAGACTGGCCATGGGATGTTGAATGGGCAGCACGAAAATGGAAAGGAAAACACATCGTCAACGTTGCTTACCGGACTCTCCTTGCGTAATCATATTTGGAGAGAATGGAACTTGAGACGATTTGAGGACACTAGGCGGCCACCTTCTATCCTTGCCACCGTTATCGTTGAAGATGTTAGACAAAGGATACTTAGCAAAAACATACCTTACCCGATTAGTTCATGTGCATTATATAGACTATAGCGTATCCCTTGGCCTTTCGGGGAAGAAACCAATCATTGAACACTATTGTATTGTACTTTTGCACCTTTACTTAATGAAACTTACATTTACCCTAAAAAAAGAGTTACCCTTGTATCTATATATATAAATATGCGCACGTAACCCCAACATCATAACTTGCGTAATCAACCCACAACATTATGTATATACATATCAAACACTACAAGTAATCCCCCGGCTTTTACGTTCTCTTTATACAAATAAAATATGATTTGTATTTTCACCGACAATGAGGAGAAAACTGAATACTGGCCCGACTTGAGTAAATATAGCATTTGGACCTATCCTTCGACAGACAGACACTACTCCTGGCAAAAATATAAACAGAGGAATGAGCCTGATCAGTAGGTAAATAACCAGCCCTATCTATATATGTACATAAAATATAGCTCCAAACAAGATAAGTAGGCAACATGCATAAAATATAGTCATTTTAATTCTAACATAATGAACTTCATTACACCACATAGCTAACTCGTAATAAAACAATCAATTAAACTCCCCTTTTTCCTAGTTTGCTTTCCAGAAGGTGATTTCGTGTTTTTCCCATCAACAACATTAAGGGGTATTCACATCATAATTATATTCAATTTCGACCACTACCTCATTTCCACATATCACCATTCTTGTAAGCAACTAGTAATGTAAAACCATATATCGATATATTCTCATTTTTAGACACCGATAATACATCATACAACAAATATAATATTGCAATGTATATTCTCATTTCACGTACACCATATCATCAATCAAAAATAAAATCATCTACCACTCATATATACAGAGAAATCAACTTCAGCATTAATCATAAATTTATATAACAGTATTACCAAAAATAAAGGAACATATATAGATAATACTAATTATTTACTTACCTCGACCTTACAACGCTTTTATCTACTCAATCGATAATTGTCAGTCTTTTCACCTTATCTTCATATCTTATAATGAGTTATACCATATACTATTAATATATCGAGAATATCGTAATTTCTTTTAAATAGAATATTAAATATTATTCTCACAATTTCTACTAACCTTTTAATATTTCATTTCTACCGAAATATAAATCTTCGCTCTAATTCTTCTTAATAACCAAACACTCTAGGCTTCATAAAAATATTTGTAGTTTATTATTTAATTCGTATGGATTCATTTAACCAAACCCTTTTATATATTTATAACTATCATTTTTAATAATATTCCTAAATTAGGTTATCATTAAAAATGTCATTTTTTCGCTTTAATAACATAATATTTCTTAAATATAATTTACGGAATATTTCTATGAATTTTCTATCAATTCCTCTCTACTATATAATTTAATTAAACAACAATACGTAGAATTGCATATCTAGTTAATAATTTCAATATAATTATATAAATTAACTATAGTAATATTTAAATCTAACAAATTTAATTATCTAATTAACTTACGATATCATTTTTAATTTAAATAGTCAAATTCATATAATATTTTGATTAAATAGTACATCGGTCAGTATGTTCAATATTTAATAAATAAATTAATTAAATAATATAATTATATGAACTAATAAAAAATAAAATTACAGTTTTCATGCATCTGTTCCTTATGTTTTTTTTTTTTTCCGCCGAGAGAATTGCAACTTTTACAATTGTGTGTGTTTTGTATTGTGTGGTGTGTATGTGTGTGTATGTGCGCATATGAAGAAGAAATAAAAAAGTGAAGAGAGGTGAGAGTGGGTGGGGGTTAGTGGCCCCACCTCCCACTCTCAACTCTCTCTCCTTTCTTATTTTATATATATATATATATTATTTACTCATATATAATAATATTATTATTTTATTTATTTGATAATTTTTTTTCAAAAATACTCATTAAGTCCTTAAATTTTTTTAATTAATATAAATTATCCCCAAATATGATAACGAACTGCAATTTAATCCGTTCAAGTTTTATTATGTTTCAATTATAATCTATAATTTATTTACTAATTAATTAAGTTTCATAAAGATTTATCAATTAATTCTATAATTATATATTATAATATTTGGGGCGTCAGTGATGAAGAGGAGAAAGGAAAAAAAAAAATCAGCTAAGTGTTGCTTATATAGTAAAATTTTAAAGCGGGCTTAAGTACGAACAAATTTTTAAATTACCGTGCGTAACTATGTTAAATTTTTTTCCGAAAGTATTTAGGCACAGTCATTTAATTATTGGTACCCTGCCTAGACCGTGCCTAACTAAGAATGAAATTTAGTATCCTATGACTTAGGTCGGTCATCTAAGTATTAAAAATCGTGCCTAGACCATGCCTAATTGTGAATGACGTTTAATCTGTAATGAATTAGGCACTTCCTAAAATCGTGCGTAAGTAGTAAAGGATGCCGTTTTGTCTGCAATTGTGTCGTTTTGGTTGTTTTAAAAATAAAGTGTTCCTAATTCTACCTTCACCGTTCCTAATTGAGTAGCAAATATTTTTATTAATTAATACATTAAAGGTCAGGAAGGAATGAAATTATTGTAGCTGGGAGGGTACAAATTATTAAATCTGTCCTTATGGTGTTAAGTATATATTGGGCTTCTGCATTCATCCTACCTAAAGGTGTTATAAGGGAGATTGAGAAAGGTCTGAGAGATTTTATGTGAAAGGGCACAGGGACCAGTGGATATGCCAAAGTAGCATGGATGGATATCTGTAGGCCGGCGTTGGAGGGGGGTCAGGGTCTATGGGACATTGCTACTTTAAACCATGCCTTGATGAGCAAGAAGCTGTGTGATGTTATTCGATGTGATAGAACATCAATCTGGGTAGAATGGTTATATAACGGGCGGCTACGTGATAAATCTGTATGGACGGTCACTGACAATGGGGGTTCGTGGGGCTGGAGGAAACTCCTTCATCTACGCCCCTTGCTTCGTTCGATGGTGGACTATCAGATTGGTGATGGGAATTCATTTTATCTGTGGCATGATCCATGACATCATCTTGGTCCCCTTATTGAGAGATTCCCACGGCGTCCACGTCTGCTTGGGCTTCGGACGGCGGACAAGCTCAGTAGTGTTATTACAGAAGGGCAATGGCATTGGCCTCTCATCATGGACATTGAGTGTTTGGAGATTTTGTATGCATTGCCAATAATTCATGGCGAGACAAATCGCATTATTTGGCGATTTAAGATGGGACGACCTACAGTTGCATCTCTTTACAGGCTATTGGACCTACTGGGACCCAAGGTAGGTTGGTCTTCACTACTCTCGGGTTCTCTAAAGTTCCCCAGGCATAATTTCATCCTATGGCTTGAGATTTTGTGGAAACTATCCATAGCTGATAAACCATGGCTATCATACCTAGGCGCCTGTATATTATGTGATGAGGGTGCAATGGAGACACATACTCATATATTCTTTTGATGTCGGTATGATAGAAGATACCTGACAACGATTTGGCGGATTGTTCGGTTTGAATGGCCTAATAGAGAGTGGTCATGGGACATTGAGTGGGATGCAAGAAAATGGAGAGAAAAACATATCATTAACTTGACTTATCGTGCACTCCTTGCTGCTTGTATTTACCACATTTGGAGGGAACTAAATTTGAGACGCTTTGAGTATACGGAGCGACCACCGAGCATCATAGCCATCATTATTGTGAAAGATATCAGACAGTGGATTATCAGTGTTAATTTATCTCGTTCTGTTAGTTCATGTGCGTTATATAGATTATGGCGCATCCCTTGGCCTGTCGAGGGAGAAACCACCAGTTGAGCACTGTGGTATTGTACGATCTTGTTTTATTAATGAAACTTACATTTATCCAAAAAATATTTTTATTAATTATTCTAAAAAATAAGAATTGATGAAAAAACCATTCAGGACATGTTATTGATCAAAGAAAACTAGATCATAAATTTATGTTGACATTTGATACATATATTTCTTTTCAAAAAATTGATGCATGTTCAGCAGAGCAAGTATATCTATATATCCACATTGTTAGTAGCATCTTATATTGTTATACTGCATCGCATAATCAGACAGTTAAAATTTTAATTAGACCACTGCATATGATTAAATCGACAAAATATTACATTCGACTAAGTTTTGAAAATTTTTATTTTACAAATACTGAGATATCGTATCTGATTCACATCGAGTGAGGTTCAGAGCGATTCAACGATCAATCAGATAATGTGATTTTACATCAGACCGCTACATATATTCATAAATGTACATACACATACTTAAGTTAGATTAAGTTCGGAATTAATCGGGCTAGCGGATGTGCAGATTTTAAATCGAATAGTGAACTAGGAATTTTGTATTATATATAGGAACCGTTATGTTACATATTAAGGAACAACTTTTATAAAATTGAGTATTAGGCACGGTCGAGAATATAAAATCCGTGCATAATACTGAATTTTTCTCCATTTTTCTTCTGGCGCCAATTTATAATTTTTTGGAACTCTATTAGGAATGGTCAAATATTAACAAACCGTGCCTTATTCTGAATTTTCCTCCAATTTTCTTTTGGCACCAATTTATAATTTCATGGAACTCTAATAGAACCTTTCCTATATTTTCATATTCCCTCTGCTTTTTCATTCAGATAGATGTAATATATTTAGGCACGGTTTGTCTATATTTGACCATTCCTATTGAAAATTAAACAATTTTGTCCTATATTAGGAAACGGTTAATATAGGCACGGTTTTGTACTTAAACCATGCATATTTGAAACTCATTTAGGCATGATTTTAAAATATTTGACCATTCCTAATAGAGACTCATTAAAAAAAATTAATCATTAGTTTTTATAAGAAAAATATAAATATACATAGAAAAATTTGAAATTGGCTTTGGCATGATTTCTGTAACACATAACTAGTCGTTATAATGTAGCTGTTGTTTTCATGTTAATAACGGTCCTAGGCACACTATTAGGAACGGTCTCCCAACTATTGAAATCTAACTGTTGTATTTCTTTCTAGCACAACCCTAGTAATATACTACTCATACAATACGAAAACTATTACTAATTGGAACAGTCATATGCACCCCATTAGGCATATTTTTTCCGCACGGTTATAGTAATACACTACTCATAAAAAATAAAAATCGTTACTAATTGTAACAATTATAGTCACATAATCAGTATATTAGGCACGGTCTGGACATAACCATTTCTAATATAAATAATGTATTACAAAAACTGTTCTAAATATTAATCGTTACTTATTTGGACCGGTATTAATGCTCGGTCCTAGTCACTGGTTTTTGTAACACTTTTGGTAACGGTTGTGCCGTTCCTAAATTACATAATTCATGAAAGAATGACCATGATGTCATCAACTCGTTTTCGTCCGTTGTGAGTGCCAAAGACCGTGCCAATAGGGAACGGCCCATCCGTGCCAAATTTTGCTTTTTGTTTTGTATTGTGGGATAATAAAAAAATTAAATAAATTGAATTTAATTTATTTTGTTAATCACAAACTCAAGTATAGCTAAGAGTAAACCAAAAGAGTCACACACAAATCACTGTGGAAGTGATGAAATCAATTTAGAGTTAATTCTAAAAGAAAAAAATTGATTTAATTGCATTGAATTAATTCGTGGAGAAAAATAAATGATTGGACCATTTATTTTGTATAAAATCCATTGGATCGATAGCCCAAAAATTTAATTTATTGGATTAATTAAATTTTGCGCTTTGCTCTTTTAAATTAATTGGACTAAATTAAAATAGGCTTGAGCTAATTAATTAGTGGATGGTTTCATTATTTAATTAGTAGATGAGTTTATTTAATTAATGGATAGAATTCATTAATTAATGGAGATGGTCTTAAATTAATTAATTGGACTAATTAATTATTTAGAATTTAACAACGATTGGATTTATTAATTAAGCATATCTGGGCCTGTGTATATTTCATTGGATTAAATATTACGTGAATTTTCTATGGGGTATTTTATTTAATTGAATTAAATAATAAACTCAATAGACTATTATTGAGGTTGATTAAATTTTTTGGACAAATTAAAATAAGCTCAATCTGAATATTAAGTGTGTAGAAGTTTAAAATTTTAGGTGTTTTAAACACACTGCAACACTTCTTTTTGTCTCTCCACATCAAGATCTCTCTCTCCCTTGGGACTGAAACGCAATGAAATTTTCAGCCTTTTTCCATGTATTTTGCGTTCTCCTTGAGTTATATTCAAATTGAGAATGAGAAGAAATTATTTACACTAATCGATAGTGCAAAATGCTTTTATTTTCTTCTATCAAACAAAAAACGAAGAAAAGGTATTTTTTGTATTTATTTTTCTATTCGTTTTCCTTTATTCTTTGTCACTTTATAATGCATGTTTGTTTTTTATATGGTTACTGCATTTTATTTTCACCGAATGCCCGAAAATAATCAAAGGGTCCACCCTTTTGATCCATTTTTAATTCCATTTTGTTTAATTTGCCGCATTCCGCTGCATTCACGGGCAATCCGCTCTCTTTGATGAAATTAAGCGTTAGTTTCCATACTAAATTAGGCATCTGTACTTAAACTTGAATCCTCATTTACCCTACTTATTGACACGGGAAAACCTCCTATTTATTTAGTCACTGTGGTATAGGTTCAAAGGTTTTAACAAGTCTTAGAGCATATAGGACATATTGTTGTCACAATACTGATAGAGGAAGGAATCTTTCTTTGAAGGGAAAATTACACTCCCCTCCCTTAAAATTTGGTGTAATTACATGTATACTTCTCGTGGTTTGGAAAATTACATCTAGCACTCCCTGAGATTTGCTTACTTCTAATTAATAAGTCCCTCCATTAAATTTATTGATATTAACAAAAAATTTGGAAAGAAGATCTATACTTACCCCCGATTGACTAGTTATTGATTTATTATAGGTTAAATAAGTCTTCTTATGATCAAATTACCCTCATACGTCTTCACACGTTAATGCATATGAGGAAGTATATCTTCACCGTTACAAGGGTAGTTTAGTCAAAAAAATTATTGCAATAACTTAGTAGTAAATCAAATGACGATAAATCAATTTTCATTTAGTTTTTTTGATATAAGCAAATTCAGTGAATTTTGAGTAACGAAGAGACATATTTGTTAGACGAAAACAAACCTCAAGGGTATTAGGTGTAATTTCCTAAACTATAGGGGGTTTAGGTATAATTGTTCCAAACTTTAGGAAGAAAAGTGTAATTATCCCTTCTTTAAGTTCACCGTACTTGCTACACACTCTGATAATACTAGAAAAATCTTAAGATGACCATATCTCACGACACAACCACCCCTCATCATATCTAACACATAGTCTTCGTGTACACGTGATTGTCATAATTCCTCAAGTCCAATGACTAATTCTATACTACCAAAATCAGGAATCCAAGTCATATCTACCAAGCCCTCAAGGTTTTCATATGACGATTCTCGCAAGTCAATTCAATCAGTCAACTACCTTGTAAACTAACCTACTAAAACAGCATAGACGAGCTACGTCCCTACTGATGAAACATGTTTACAATACTTAGTGCAAGTCTCTATAGACCTCTCGATGTTCTATCCTGAGGTCCTTGACTTAACATTTCAGATCTAACTTCAAAAGTCGTCGTCGCCTTCTTTCATCTGTCTGGGAGATTCGCCATCACCAAATCTTTCTTCTGTGACTGCCATGGTTCCTCAAGTTTGAGGATTGAACTCGATACTATTGGAGCCGAGGAGTTCAAGTCATACCTACCAAAGGTCACGGGCTTCCATATGACAACTCCCCTCGAGTCAGTTTAGTTAGCTTCACAACCTTTGTCAACCACCCACTAAAATTGCATAGACGTCATACGTCTGTCACCTACGAAACACGACACCCATCATATGAACACAAGATCTAGTACAAGTCTCAATAGAACCCTCGATGCCCATTCTCGGGGCTCTCGACTTGGAACATTCAGATCCATTTTTAATTCCATTTCATTTTAATTTGCCGCATTCCATGCTTCCGCCGCATTGCCGGCAATCTGCTCTCTTTGATAAAATTAGATGTTGGTTCCCATTCTAAACTCGAAATTTATATTTAAACTCGAATCCTCATTTACCCTACTTATACACACGGGAAAACCTATGTTTTTCATTTAGTGACTGTGGCATAGGTTCAAAGGTTTAAAGGAATCTTATAGCATATAGGACACATTGTTGTCACAATACTCATAGAGAAAGGAATCTTTTTTGAAGGGATAATTACACTCCCCTTCCTTGAGATTTGGTGTAATTACATCTGTAGTCCCTATGGTTTGAAAAATTACATCTAGCACTACCTGAGGTTTGTTTACGTCTAACAAATAAGTCCCTCCATTAAATTTATTGATATTAACAAAAAATTTGGAAAGAAGATTTACTTTCCACCGATTGACTAGTTATTGATTTATTGCAGGTTAAATAAATCTTCTTATGATCAAATTATCCTCATACATCTTCACGTATTAATGCATATGAGGAAGTATATCCTCACCATTATAAGGGTAGTTTAGTCAGAAAAATTATTTGACCTGTAATAACTTAATAATAAATCAATCGAGGGTAAATCACTTTTCATTTAGTTTTTTTTAACACAAGCAAATTCAGTGAATTTTGAGTAATAAAGAGACTTATTTATTAGACGAAAACAAACTCAAGGGTGCTAGGTTTAATTTTCCAAATTATAGGGGGTTTACGTATAATTATACCAAACTTTAAGGGAGGGGAGTGTAATTATCCCTTCTTTAAGTTCACCGTATTTGCTACACAGACTGACAAGGCTTAAGATGATCATATCTCACGACACAACCACCCCTCCTCATATCTAACACAAAGTAAGGACTAGTTCTTTACTATCAAAATAAGGAATCTAAGTCATATCAACCAAGCCCTCAAGGTTTTCATATGACGATTCCTGCAAGTTAGTTCACTCAGCCGACTACCTCGCAGACTAACCTACTAAAACAGCATAGACGAGTTACGTCGCTGCTGATGAAACACGTCTACAATACCTAGTGCAAGTATCTATAGAACTCTTGATGCCTTGTCCCGAGGACCTTAACTTGGAACATTTTAGATCCAACTTCAGAAGTCACCTCGTCGACGTTGCCCTCTTTCTTTTGTCTGAGCGAATCACCATCGCTAGATCTTTTTTCTATGACTGCCATGGTTCCTCAAGTTTGAGGACTAAACTCGATACTGTTGAAGCCGAGGAGTTCAAGTCACAACGACCAAAGCTCACGAGCTTCCTTATGGCGACTCTCTTCGAGTCAGTTCAGTCGGCTTGACAACCTTTGTCAACCACCCACTAAAATTGCATAGATGTCATCCGTTTGTTACGTACGAAACACGACACGCATCATATAACACAATATTTAGTTCAAGTTTCAATAGAACCCTCGATGCCCATTCTAGGGGCTCTCGACTTGGAACATTCAGATCTAACCATCGGAGATTGGTTTCATAGTTTCTATGAAATGCGCAACCTAACTTTATTGCTTAATTAGTGATCTGTGGATTTTGTTGCAATGTATGAAAATTAAATAAGTAAGAACAACAAAGTAACGCCAAATGAATACTCACTTTCATTCATTTAATTCAAGATTACAAAAACAAAAAGAAATTTGCTTAATATATTACAAAATAGCCTATCTAATTGGCTTCTTTGTCACTCATTTTAACAATCTTCCACTTCACCTAAAACTAATCGCTGATCTGCCTCAGTCCCTCCCTATCCAGATGTTGAGTATGGGCAACCTGTGAAATGGTTTTGATCAACGGATCTGCCGTATTTTCCGCCAATGTGACGTGATCCACTCTCACATCAACTCTGCCCACCATCTCTAGCAGTAGATGGTAATATCTAAGAATATGAATGGATTTATGATGAGATCTTGGCTCCTTTGCTTGCGCTATCGCACCATTATTTTCACAAAAGATGACCATGGGCTCGGCAATGTTAGGCACTACACCTAACTCTTGAATATAGTTTTTCATCAAAACTGCTTCTTTAGCAGCTTCTGGAGTTGTTATGTATTCAGCCTTTTGTAGTTGAATCAGTTGTGGTATCCTGCTTGGAACTCTTCATCCAACTTGAATACGAAATTGGACTGAGATTTAGCATCATCTACATCAGATTGGAAGCTAGCATCGCTATACCCATCTAGTACCAACTGTCCACCACTGTAGACTTAGAATATCTCTTAAATCCTTCTCAAGTACATAAAGATTGTCTTGACGGCAGTCCAGTGTACTTCACCAGCATATGCCTGATACCTACTTGTGACACTTAGAGCATATGCTATATCAGGTCTTATGCATTGGACAACGAACTGTATGTTGCCTAAGATAGAGGCATAGGGGATGTCACACATCTTTCCATTTTCCTCATCTATCTTTGGAGACTGTGTCTTGGAAAGCATAATCTCTGTCACATGGGAAGGAACCCTCGTTTCAAGTTTTTGATCTTGAACCGCTTCAAGACTTTCTTGATATACGATGTTCGGGTCATTCCTAATATTCTTCTAGACTTATCTCTATATATCTTAATGCCAAGGAAATAGGAAGCATCACCTAAATCTTTCATGGAGAATTGCATAGAAAACAATGCTTTGTTGTGACTCAACATCTTGACATCTTTCTCAATGAGGAAGATATCGTCCACATAAAGCACGAGGAACACAACTAAGCTCCCACTGTCCTTTTGTTAGAAATGATGACCAAAACGCCAATTGAATTAGCGGTTTTTTTTGTAACCATTTAGCAATCCTTATGAATGTGATATTATCTTGATAAATGTAGTAAACATTCATCTGTTGCACCATATGTTTGTTGTGCGTACTATTTACGTTGAATGAGATTTTAACGTCACAACAAATGCCCTCACACCAATTGAATAACCTATGTAGTTAGACTGCGCATTGGATGACAGCTATGAAACCAACTTCTGAGGGTTGGTCTGAAACGTTCCGAGTTGAGGACCTCGAGATTGGGCATCGAGAGTCCTATAGAGACTTGCACTAAGTATTGCATTCATTGGATGAGTGTCGTGTTTCATCTATAAGAGACATGGAAAGTTTGTGAAATTTTAGTGGATTAGCAGACAAGGTTGTTAACTGATCGAATTGACTCACGAGAATCTTCATGGAAGCCTTAGAGGCTTGATCGGTATGACTTGAATTCCCGACTCCAATAGTACAGGATTAGTCATTGGACTTGAGTAATCATGACAGTCGCATGCATATGATGGCTATATCTTGGATCTAACGAGAGATGACTATATATTTGATGTGGTTAATATAAGTCTTTTTCAGTATAGTCTGACTATATACTGAGGACGGTGGATTTTAAGATAGAATTTGTCCTCTATCGGTATATGGTGGATATATCTCCTATGTGCTCTGAGATGGTTTAGACTCTCTAAGTCTATGGGCATAGCAATTGGACTAATATGAAATGGTTTTGCTTGTCGATCAATAGAGTAAATGCAACTCAAGTACTCAGTATAGTTACCTGGTCCAGGATGGGAACCGACACCCAATTCCATGACCTAAACTAAGGCCAACAGATGGTCGATGGAAGGACCGTACCTGTATAGAACTCGAGAGACTAAATTTTCACGCCAACATTCACCTAGTCTCTATGCCATGGACCGTTGCTAGATAATCACCCATGGTGACGAGCATTTCTAATTAATGGTTAATTGGAAATAATTAATTATTTGTGTTGGACACAATGCCCAAGTCCAGCTGAGGATGAACCTAAAGAGTCACGTACAAATCACTATGGAATTAGTAGAATTAATTTAGAATTAATTCGAGAAGAAATGAATTGATTTAATTGATTAAATTAATTCAAGTAGAATATATAAATGATTGTATCATTTATTTAATAATTCATTTGATGGATGACTCAAGAATTAATTAATTGAATTAATAAATTTTGGGCTTAACACTTGTAAATTAATTGGATTAATTTATTTGGTTTGACTTAATTAATTGATTGGATCAATTAATTAGAGTTTGGGCTTACATTTATTTAATTGGATTAAATAAATATTTGTACTTAGTTGGGCTAAAAATAATTTAATTAATTATTGTCCAATGGACTTTGATTGGGCTTAATTTGATTTGATTAAATCAAGCACGGTCCATAGTTGAAGTCCAAGCCCATTTGAGGGAGGTTGGAGCAAGTTAAGGAGTTGAAACTCCTCACCAAGATGAAGATAATGTAGTGGTTATTTTATCATGGTTGAAGGTTATATGTATGTGTGTGTATAGGTTGCCTTGGAGGCAAACTTGATAGTTATTGAATTTTGAGTTCAATTGTATGTAATATACAAAACTATATACATATCAAGTATAACCAACAACCTAAGCCACGAAAATTTGCTCTCTTTTCTCTCAAAAATGTTCTCCTTTTTGTTCTCTATTGAATTGGATTCAATTTAGAACATAACACATTCCCCAAAGCACTAATCAATAGTGTTAGTTTGGAATTATTTTTTCTTCTTGTTCTTTGTTCTATATAGCAATAGAAAAAGAACTATATCTCTTTCTTAGTGTGGTGTGGACAAATTAGAAGGATTCTAATTTGGATACTAAAGTGAACGGGCGAACGTAAAGGGAACAATGCACGTTTCTATTCAACTATAGAAACAAAAAGTTAAAGTTTCATGTTTTGTTTCTAGGCTTTTTGTTTAATCCTCTAGCCACTTGTCTAGCATGTTTGTTTGTTTATTATTAAGCATTTGACAAACACCAAATGCCCAAGAATTTCAAAGCAACACCCCTTTGATTTGTTTTAAATAATTTTTTTATTTTATGCTTCCGCCGCGTTCCCGGGCCATACCGAGTCTTTCAGTGGTATCAGAGTCCGGTTCGGCGTTGTGGCTTTAGGATTAACATGTTATTATGTGTTGAGCATGAACAACGTGTTTAATATGCTTTTGGAAAGCATGTTTAATGGCTTTGAAGCATGGCTATGTGTTTAGAAAATATGTATTAATTTTGCTTTTAAATTATGGATATCAATGCATTTTTTGAAAATTGGATTTTCTATAAATGCGTGGTTTTATTTCAATTTTTAATTGCAAAAATTAAATAAAAATTGAAAAATGGAGAACTGTAGCCATTGTTGCCCTGCTGGCCAGGCCGCACACCCGCTAGCGTGTGTGCCGGCAGCGCGTGGGCACGCTCGGCATGCAGGCAGGGGTGCCTGCAAGCGCGGTCGGCAGCAGCTGGCCATCTACTGTCCGAATGGCTGGGCCGTTTTGTCCCTTTTTTTCTGAAAAATTGGATATTCCTGATTTTTGCAATTTTTTTGAAATTGTTAATTTTGGCTAATTTAGATTTTAGTTAAATTCAATTTTTCTAAAATTAAATTGTGCCTTAAATTAATTTGGAAATGGATTAAAAACAAACGAAAAAAATTGTATATTGCATGTATGGTTGATATCTATTTTTTATTTGTATTATTAGTATGTTATTTTCTACATTTAATTATGTTTTTAGTATTAGATATTGGATATATATTATTAAGTACATGGATTGTATTTAGTTGTTTAACATATTTTTATTTGATATAAATGTGTTAGTTATTGTTTATAGGATAAACAATGGGGATGATCACAAAGGCCATTGGTTGGATGCATGGTTTAATATTATGTTGGGTGAGGCCTGCGTGCCTCTTTATTTTAATTCCTTCTTTCATTTTTAACCTTCAAATAATAAGGCATGCTTTCTCCCTCCTTTTGTACTCTCTCCAACTTTTGATTGAGTTTTCAATTTCAGTTGTAATGAGTGTAGTTAGGAAAGTGAGATTTTATTTAATTTGAATAAATGTAAGCTTCCAAGGAGAGGAAGGCATAGGCCTGTTGGACGGAGCTCATGATGGAAGATGAACAAAGAGGAGGCTCATTAGAATGATAATGGGTTACTATTTTGTAATAGTTAGGACCACACCCTAGATTGACCATAGACTCATTGGGGGCTCAGTGGGTCACTTAGGATTGGGCTTGTGATCATCCAACAGGGGCATGGTAGGCTTGTTTTTGAATGTGGTGTATGTTTTAATATTTGGAGTATGATGTATTTGGGAATGCATCTGTCTGCATGCAAAATCTTATAATATTGAGGTCTCGGTTACAACAAACTTAACTCTCACTTGGATTGTTCAAGTTAAATATTAGGCCCATAATGGATTAAAATTCAAATGGTTTGATTAAATCCAAACCTTCCATCATCAACAAAGTGGTGTGGATGCTACTTTCACCCATTCGTCATCTCATGAGTCGTGGCACGTTTATCATCCCATTCGTCAACTCATGTTTTCCTGTCTCACGAGTCGTGGAGGGCGGTAGTTGAGATATTCGTTTGGTTGATGGGTCGAGCCTAATGCTAAGTAGCGTGATTCGCTTGTGTTCTCGGGATTAAGTGAAGAGGCGAGACAAAATAACTTGGGGATCTCATTGGATGAGAATGGTTTAGGTTACCTCCCATAAATTATTTTTTCGTGTGAATCGTAAAAGCGGGTCATGGAGAATTGCGTTTGTGGACTCCAAGCCCAGGGAAAAATGGTTTCCCAAAAATTCCATTTGAGAGCGGTGGACCTTTTGAAGAAATAGTGGGACGGGGTAATGACTGAAGACCAAGTCGTAAACTTGATATGTAATATTACAATAATCTAATAAATTTCTATTTACATTTGATGTAAATGTCTAAGAATTCACTTACTGCGATTCTTGAGACTAATAAATTTAATGGAACAAACTATAATGATTGCCTGTAAAATCTTAGGATTGTCCTAGATTTTGAGAACTAGATCTATATTCTGGATAGTTCTCTTCCTTAGGCTTTGTTGGAAGGGTCCATGTGATGTCCGTAGAATTTTGCACATAACCGGGAGACTAATTGGTAATTATTAAAAATTTAAATTTAATTAGTAGATAAATTATAGATTGAATTTGAGATATAATAAAACTTGAACGAATTAAATTGGAGTTCGTTATAATATTTGAAAGCAAATTATATTAATTAAGAAAATTAAAAAGGACGTGATTGGTATTTTGAGAAAAGTTTAATTAAATATATAAAATATAAATAATATTTTATATATAGAAATAATATATATATATACAATGAATGAGGAGAGAGAGAGAGTTTCGAAGTGAGGCGGTGGGGCCTCTCTTTTCACTCATTCTCATTTTAAAACACACACACATTTTACACAAACCCACACACAGCCACTTTACTTCAGAGGATATAGGCATCTTTCAACTGCGGGTTTCGAAATAGGTATGAATTCATTAATTTAAAATTATTGATTAATTAAGTTATTAATATTATTTAATTAGTTTTTTTATTAAATATAATTTATATTGAGCGGTGTACTATTTAATCGGAGTATTTTATGATTTTCGCTATTTAAATTAGTGTCGAATTAAATATCGCATATGGTATAAAAATGATATAGTTGGTTAATTAAATTATTAGATTTGTTAGATTTAATTATTATTATAGTTAAATTATACAATTCCATCGAAATGATTAACCAAATATGTAATTCTATGTATTGTTGTTTAATTAAATTATATAGTAATGATAAATTGGTAGAAAATTCATAGAAATGTTTCAAAAATTATATTTAAGAAGTATTATGTTATAAAGGAGGAAAAATGAGGTTTCAATGGTAATATAATTTACGGATGTTATTAAAACGATAGTTATAAATATATAAGGTGTTTGATTAAATGAATTCTTATGAATTAGTTGATAAATTAAATATATGTTTGAGAAGCTTAGAAAGTGTAGTTATCTAAAATAAAATGGAACAGGGGTTTGGACTTTAATATAAATAGAATATTAAAAGATTGGTGGAAAATGTACGAATATTATATAATATTTTATTTAGAGTTATGATATTATATATATATATTGATTATACGTATAATATTCTATTATAGGATGTGACGATAAAGTAGAGGGTTGAGCAGTCCCTCGTAAAATCGAAGCATTTTGGGATTTAAGATAAGTATAGCTAATATATTTATAGCTATATGTATAGTATTGTGTATATTATATATATATTGGTTTCTTAGATGTGATCATGAACTTGATTTTATATATATATATATGTGTGTGTGTGTGTGAATTTTATATATTGGTTGTTTATATATTTAGTTGTGGACTATTTGTTGGATTACCTTAATATTGGTGGAATTGCTTCTATGTGTCATATGTGTTTGTAATGAATGGATGTGAGAGTGGTATGATTATGTGATCAAATAATTGATTGTTGCATAAAATCGAATTGAGAAGTTATTTATGAGTAAGTAGTTATTATGGAGAATATAATGATGAAGTAGTGATATTGCCGTTGTAACTTGAAATAAAAGATTATGCTTACCTAGTTGGGAACACAGTCAATGGTTTATGATAATGTGATTGATGATGATGTGATATGAAAAATATATGAATTAAGCGAAGTACCATGGAGCGTAGGGTATCGGGGTATTTGGGGCAGCGGGGAATATCCTATGTTGTTAGCTACACATTGGGGTGGTGTGGGGATACCATACTTGTTGTGATGTCCTGTGCTGATATTCCTACACACTAGGGTAGAGAGTGTGGGGATATCACATACAACAAGTATCCTGTGTTGTATATGATATGACGTTGACTAAGATGATGATGGCCGGAAAACAATTGACTGATGTACTCGAACCAGAGTAAGTAGGGTCTGTAGTTAATAAATGATAACATCAAAATTATGTCGTGGGTTGATTTACAATTGTGGGTATGTATTATTCCTTATATCTGATGTCACTATATGACGAATGACTGTTAGTCGATGTGACTGCTTTTACGTGAATTGTTGTCTGTATATATAGACTGATTAGCTATACTTATTGAGTAGGCAACTCATTCATTGTCAGGTACTTTTCAGAAAATAGATCTCATTGACTAGTCACATTGGACTTTGAGCTGTGCCGTCGTTTTTATTAGGTGGGTCAGCCAGGACATCTAAAGTTGAAGTTTTTGGCTGTTGGGTTATTAAACATTCTAGTCTTTTATCGAGGTTGTGTTTAACATTGTGGTACTACTTTCCTTGAGGTTATGTATATGAGGACATCTAGTGAGGGTAAATATAAACTTTTGGTGGTATCTATTAACTTTTGTGACATATATTACATTGATAAATTAAAATTTATTCTACGGATTGAAAGGAAATTACTTATAGAATAAGTTCTAATTAAAGAAAGGATGAAATAGTGATAATTAGATATAGCGAGTAGGGGGTGCTACATTCCACATGCGAAGAACGTTTGATGTTCGAGTAGTGGCATGAGGACAACTGGAAGGTTCGTAGTATCGTACTGGGGTAAATTACCAATGATATATTGGATATATTGTGATAAAAGCATTTTTGGTGCCAAGATGACTGAAGGGTCTTCTGTACAGGAGCATGGGGTTAAGATGCTATCCCTTGTGGAGAAGCTCAAGGACCTTAAGGCTAATCTTGAAACAAAAATGTACATTGACGTGATCCTTAAGTCTCTTCCTTCCTCCTTTGACCCGTTTATCATGAACTATAACATTAATGGGCTTGATAAAGACCTTCATGAGTTGATAAACATGTTCGTCTAGTACGAGGCAACGATTAAAAAGTCTGTGCCATCGGTATTGGTAAGGAGGCTTTGACCTCAGAAGCGAAAAGCAAAAGGACCGGACGTTGGAGGACGAAGAAGGGTGTGACAGAATCAGCTATTGCAAGCACTCAGAGTGCTCCTGTTGCCCAGTTGGGCATGGGAAAATGGAAGAGGAAGGCGGTTCGACAGTCATGAATTCCAAAAGATGTTTGCATCAATTTTCATAAAAAGGGGCAATAGAAGAGAGAGTGTCCATCCTCTATAATCAAGGTATAAATTGTCATTGAGCCTTAACATGACTACTACTACACTTATTGGGTATTGGATATCAGCTGTAAAGCTCTTATCTGCAAATGGTTTGCTAGTGGTGAAAAGGAGTAGAAGGCTGAGACAAACGTTCCTAAAACTTAGCAATGGTAGGGTTGTTGCTACTTTGGTTAAAGGACTAGATAGCCTTAGCTATTAGTGATCATGTTAGGATAAAGTTGATAGGACATAATTATGTAACCTAGCATGATCAAATTATATTTTTCCATTGTTGTACAAATTGAATTACATGATTTTGATCAATGATGGTTAATTCATTTGACAAGAATGTTTCTCGTCTGCTAGGTTGTTTAAGTAATTATTTCAACACTATCTCATAATTGGATTATGAATGCTCAAAAACAAATGGTAAAATAGATAATCAAGATAAACTCATATATCGAGCATGCGAAGCTAGGTCACATTTCTATAGTTAGGATAAAGAAGTTGGTGAATGCAACGAGTTTAGAAATACAAGAGTTGAGTCTACAAACATGTAAGTCCTTCTTGAGCAAGATGAGGACCGAGAAGCACTTTGTAGAACAAAGTGTGTTTGCCGATGGTCTGTTGGATTGGATCCAATTAGATATCTATGAGTCATTGAATACACAAAGCTAGAAGGGGTTCACAAGTGTAAGGACCTTTGGAAGGTACAGAGAATTAGACTTGAAGTGGAGAACCAAAATGGTTGCAAAATTATATCCTTCGATTGGGTTGAGGTAGTGTCTATTTAGTTGGAGTTCTTGAAATATCTGACGAGAATGGAATTCTCACTCAGTGGAGTTCTTCCTTAGAGTGCCACAATTGAATGGTATCTCTGATAAGGGATAGATCGAACCTTGTTGGACTTGGTTTGATTGTTCTTTCACAGAACTACCTTGGCCCATGTGGCATGGCAGGCCTGTTTTCACAACGTACTTAGTATATGGGATGGTCCTATATATATTAAGGGACTAGTGGGAGGCAAACTAGGTTTTTATAGGTTTATTTATTATCCTAAGCGAAATTGGATTTTATTGGATAACTGACATGAGGAGTAGCTCCTTGAGGAATCAAGTGGAGAGACAACTCAGTTAAATGTAGCAAACAACATTGGTAATCGAATTATTCCACTAACTCAGTATATTCCATCCTCCTGAGATGACTAGAACACCTTAGTTACCTAATAGGTACAGGTTTCTGAGTCTGACCAGTCAATTAGATTATGATCAAAAGACATTAAGGAGAAGAGATGTCGGACATCAAGTTGGATGAATGGCTTGGAGCCATGAGATTCAACATGGAGCACAAACTAGGTTTGGAACTTCTTGTATCTGGAGTATTTGTTTAGACAAAGTCATACAGGGTATGACTGAGGTCAAGAATGAGTTAGAAGGTTAGTGGGAGCTTAGTTGTGTTCCTAGCGTTTTAGGTGTGAACGTCTTACTTATTTTGAATGATATGAAAATATTGGGAAACACTGAAGCACAAACATTATTCACGCAATTCTCCATGAAAGAATTGGATTCCTTTCCTTATCATAGGAAGATGTTTGACATCCCCTATGTCTTTTCTAATTGACAACATGAGTATGTGGTCCGATGCACTAGGCCGAATGTTGTGTGTGCTTTGAGCACAACAATAGATATCGAGAGTGTATCGAGAAGGCACTGCACAGCAGTCAAGATTACTCTTCAGTACCTGAATAAGGATTAAAGAAGCTCCCTTGATGCAAGTCAATGGAGAGTTGATTCTGGAAGGCTAGGGCGATACTAGCTTCCAGTTATATGTGAATGGTGACTAGTCTCAATTTGAATGTGCATTCAGACTTATGGTGATGTGGTGGTTTGGAATGGCCTCAAGAAGGATGCCAGAATGGTTTTCACCATAGAAGTCAAATGTATAGTGACTTTAAAAGTTGCTCAGGAAGTGTTTTGGATGAAAATCCACATTCAACGGTTGAATGTGGAACCTAGCACGGCCAAGCAAGTAGTTACCTAGAGGATAACAACTAGGCAATTGCACAAGCAAAAAGGCTGAGATCTCATCAAAAATGAAAGGAATATTCTTAGACACCACCATCAATTTGGAACGATGGTAGGAAGAGGTGACGTGCAGTTGCACCACGTCATTTCGGCAGAAAATATGGTAGATCCATGAAACCGAGCAGGTATCGCAGATTGCACACTCAGATATGTCTGAGGGGTATGGGAAATTGGCTTTAGGTCAAGTGGAAGATCGTTAGAAATGGTGACCAGAAAGTCAATTGGATTGGCATTTTTTTTTCGAACCATTTAGCAATCATTATGAATGTGATATTCTCTTAATAAATGTAGCAAACATTCATCTATAGCACCATATGTTTGATGTGCTTACTATTTACTTGAACGGGGGTTTTAACATCACAATAAATGCCCACAGACCAATTGAATAATCCATGTAGTTCGATTGCGCATTGGATGGCAGCTGTGGAACCAACTTCTAAGGGTTGGTCTGAAACATTCCAAGTCGAGGACCTCGAGACTGGACATCGAGAGTCCTATAGAGACTTGCATGATGTATTGCACACATTAAATGAGTGTCGTTTCATCAGCGACAAACATGGGATATCTATGCAGTTTTAGTGGATTAGTTTACAAGGTTGTTAACTGATTGAACTGACTCGGGGAAATCGTCATATGGAAGCCTTGGGGGCTTGGTCGATATGACTTTAATTCCTAGCTCCGATAGTGTAGGATCAGTCCTTGGACTTGAGGAATCATGACAGTCGCATGCATATGATGGCTATATCTTGGATCCGACGAGAGATGATTGTCTTCGATGTGGTCATTATAAGCCTTTTCCAATGTAGCCGGATTATGTACTGAGGATGGTGGATTTCAAGATAGAACCCGTCCCCTATCAATATATGATGGATATATCTCCTATGCGCTCCGAGATAGTTTATACTCTCTAAGTCTATGGCTATAGCAATTGGTCGAATAGGAAATGATTTCCTTTGTCGATCAATAGAATAAATGCATCTCAAGTACTCAGCATCATTTCCTGGTCCAGGATGGGAACCGGCGCCCAATTCCATACCCTGGACTAAAGCTAGGAGATGGAAGGCGGAAGGATAGAACTGGTATGGAAGTTGAGAGCCTAAATGTTCACGCCAACATTTATCTAGTCTCTAGTACCATATACCGTTGTTAGACGACCAACCATGGTGACGGGCATTTCTGATTAACGATTAATTATAAATAATTAATTAAATTTAATTAATTATTTGTGTTGGAAACAATGCCCAAGTCTAGCTGAGGATGATACTAAAGAGTCACGCACAAATCACTATGAAATTAGTAGAATTAATTTAGAATTAATTCGAGAAAAAATGAATTAATTTAATTGATTAAATTAATTCAAGGAGAATATATAAATGATTGTATCATTTATTTAATAATTCATTTGATGGATGGCTCAAGAATTAATTAATTGGATTAATTAATTTTGGGCTTAACATATGTAAATTAATTGGATTAAATTATTTAGTTTTGACTTAATTAATTGGTTGGATCAATTAATTAGAGTTTGGGCTTACATTTATTTAATTGAATTAAATAAATCTTTGGACTTAGTTGGGCTAAAAATAGTTAATTAATTATTGTCCAATGAACTTTGATTGGGCTTAATTTAATTTGATTAAATCAAGCCCGGTCCATAGTTGAAGTCCAAGCCCATTTGAGGGAGGTTGGAGCAAGTTAAGGAGTTGAAAATCCTCACCATGATGAAGATAATGTAGTTGTTATTTTATCATGGTTGAAGGTTATATGCATGTGTGTGTATAGGTTGCCTTGGAGGCAAACTTGATAGTTATTGAATTTTGAATTTAATTGTATGTAATATACAAAACTATATACATATCAAGTATAATCAACAACCTAAGCCACGAAAATTTGCTTTCTTTTCTCTAAAAAATGTTCTCCTTTTTGTTTTATATTGAATTGGATTCAATTTAGAACATAACACATTCAAAAAAGCACTAATCAATAGTGTTAGTTTAGAGTTGTTTTTTCTTCTTGTTCTTTGTTCTATATAGCAATAGAAAAAGAACTATATCTCTTTCTTAGTATGGTGTGGACAAATTAGAGGGGTTCTAATCTGGATCTTAAAGTGAATAGAAGAGCGTAAAGGGAATAATGCACGTTGCTGTTCAACTATAGAAACAAAAAGGTAAAGTTCCATATTTTGTTTCTATGGTTTTTATTTAATCATCTAGTCACTTGTCGAGCATGTTTATTTGTTTATTATTATATTTTTGACAAACATCGAACGTCCAGGAATTTCAAAGGGAACACCCTTTTGATTCGTTTTAAATATTTTTTTTTATTTCACGCTTCCACTGCGTTCCTGGGCCATACCAATTCTTTCACCTTCTTGTATATACAAGGGTCAAACTCATTTTTGACAAAATCATAACTCCTTAGGACTTTGTCAAAACAAATATTCCAACTTCGAGAAGCATGTTTCAATCCACAAATAGACATATGGAGATGGCAAACCTTATGCTCTTCTCCTATAGATACGAAACCCACCTGTTGATCCATATAGATCTCTTCCTCTATGAAACTGTTAAGAAATGTTGTTTTTCACATCCATCTGCCATATGTCATAGTCATAATATGCAAATATTGCAAAAGAATTTGAATGGACTTGGTCATTGCTACAGGAGAATAAGTTTCCTCAATGTCCACACTGGGTCTTTAAGTATAACCCATTGCCACTAGCCTGGCCTTGAAGGTAGTCACCTCCATCGGCTCCAAGCTTTCGATTGTAAATACATTTACACCCAATGGGTTTGAAGCCTTTGGATTGGTTTACCAAGGTGCATATCTTGTTGGAAATTGAAGAGTCCATCTCGGGTCTCATGGCCTCAAGCCACTTTCCTAGATCAATGTCAGACATTGCTTCTTCGTTTGTATTTAGATAATTATTCGACTGATCGATCACTAGTAAACCGTATCTCTCAGGTGGCAAAGATACTCTGGTCGACCTCCAAAGAATTGGAGTATTTTCACTGGGAACCACAGGAACGGAAGATGATGCTACTCCTGCTTGAGGCGTTGCTTCACTTAACTCCTCAAACAGCTCCTCACGTTGGGTATCCGGTGGAAAACCCTTTTCCAAGAACACAAATTTCTCGAAACAAACACCTTTTGTTCTGAGGGATCATAAAAATAATATCCCACAGTTTTCTTTGGATATCCAATTAACCTACACAAACTAGATCTTGAATCCAATTTTGTCTACCACTAATCTCTTGACGTACATGGGACTTCCCCATACCGTAAGGTGTTTATAAGAAGCAGGCTTCCCATGCATTATCTCATATGGTGTCTTGGCCAAAGTCTTAGATGGTGCCATGTTCAATAACTTGGTCATCGTCTCAAGAGTGTAACCCCAAAATGATAGTGGCAACTCAATGAAACTCATCATAGATCGAACCATGTCCAACAGGATTCAATTTCTCCTTTTAGAAATGTCGTTCAATTGTGGCGTTCCAGGAGGAGTCCAGTGAGAGAGAATTCCATTCTCTTTTAAATAGTTCAAGAACTCTCCACTCAAATACTCACCACCACGATCTGATCGAAGGGTTTTGATCTTGTGGCCAATTAGATTCTCTATTTCAAGTCTGAATTCTTTGAACCTTTCAAAAGCGTCAGATTTGCACTTCATCAAGTAAAATAACATACCATGAGTGATAATCAGTAAAGATTATGAACTACGTGAACCCAGCTCTAGCTTGAGTGTTAAATGGCCCGTAGACATCTGAATGGATCAAATTCAATAAATCACTGGCAATCCTACTTTGTCCTATAAAGGACTTCTTGGTCATTTTTCCTTTCAAAGAAGACTTGCAAGCTAGCAGGTTATCCAAATAATCTATTTCTAGACCTTTTGAATAATCTATTTCTAGAGGCCATTTATTTGTTTATCCAGTAAGTGTGAAGAACCATTCTTCAATAGATAAAAATAGTTCTGAATAATTGAAAACTAATAACCTTCTTTGTCCAAAATAAGAATAGAAATCATGTCTTTAATCATGCTAGGTACATAATAACATTCCTTCAAATCAATCCTAACATGATCACTAACTACTAAGTGGACTAATCCCACTGCTTCAGTAGCAACCGTCTTGCCATTTGCAAGACCCAAGTCTAGCTTGTTCTTAGTCTTTTTTTTCTTGCCATCACCTATAAATCATTACAAATGTGAGCACCACAGCCAGTATCTAATACCCAAGAAGCAGAATTAGTCACCATATTAATTTTAACAACAAACATACCTAGGATAGAGGCAATGAATTTAGGACAGTTCCTCTTCCAGTGCCTGTTCTTTATCCAATAAAATCCAATTTTTCTTAGGATAACAAATAAACCTGTACAAACCTAGTTTGCCTCCCACTTGTCCCTTAATGTATACAGGACCATCCCATGTACTAAATTACATTATGGAAATAGGCCTGCCATGCCGCATGTTCCAAGGTAGTTCAGTGAAAGAACAATCGAACCAAGTCCAACAAAGTTCGTTCTCTCCCTTATTAGAGACACCGTTCAATTGTGGCACTCTAATGAAGAGCTCCACTGAGTGAAAATTCCATTCTCGTCAGATATTTCAAGAACTCCCACTAAATACACACTACCTCAATCCAACCGAAGAATTTAATTTTGCAACCAGTTTGGTTCTCCACTTCAAGTCTAATTCTCCAAACTTTCCAAAAGTCCTTAAACTTCTAAACCCCTTTCTGGCTCTGTGTATTCAATGACTCATAGATATCTAATTGGATCCAATCCAATAGACCATTTTCATGCACACTTTGTCCTACGAAGTGCTTCTCGGTCCTCGTCTTGCTCAAAAGGACTTGCAAGCTTGTAAACTCAACTTGTCTATTCCTAGACTCGTTTAATTCACCAACTTCTTTATCCTAACTAGCGAAATGTGATCTACCTTCACACGCCAGATCTATGAGTTCATCTTGATTATACATTTTACCCTTTGTTTTGAGTATTCATAATCCAATTATGAGATAGTATTGAAATAACTATGTAAACAACCTATCAGACAAGAATTACCATTCTTTGTCAAATAAAATAACCTTCATTCATCAAATCATGTAATCCTAATTGTCCAACAATGGAAAAACATAACTTGATCAGTCTAAGTTACATAATTATATCCTATCAACTTTATCCTAACATGATCACTAATAGCTGAGATTATTTAGTCCTTTTACCACAATAACAACAGCCCTGTCATTGCTAAGTTTCAGGACCGTTTGTCTCAGCCTTCTACTCCTTTTCACCACCTGCAAACCATTGCAGATATGAGCTTTATAGCTGGTATCTAATACCCAAGGAATGTATTAGTAGTCATGTTAAGGCTCAATAACAAACTATAATATAGAGGATAGACACTCTCTCTTCTATTGCCTCTTTTCATGGCAATTAATGCAAACATCTTTTGGAATCCATAACTGTCGAACTACCTTCCTCTTCCCTTTGCCGATGCCCAACTGGGCAACAAGAGCGCTTTGAGCGCTTGCAATAGCTGATTCTGTCTTACACTTCTTCCTCCTCCAGCATCTGGTCCCTTTGCCTTTCGCTTCTGAGGTCGAAGCCTCCCTTACCAATACCGACGGCGCAGACTTTTCAATCATTGCCTCGTACTAGACCAAAATGTTTATTAACACATGAAGGTCTTTGTCAAGCTTATTCATGTTATAGTTCATGATAAACGGGTCAAAGGAGGGAGGAAGAGACTGAAGGATCACGTCATTATACGTCTTTGTTTCAAGATTATCCTTAAAGTCCTTGAGCTTCTCCCCAAGGGATAGCATCTTAACCCCATGCTCCTGGTACAGAAGACCCTTCAATCATCTTGGCACCGAAAATGCTTTTATGACAGCATATCCAATATATCGGTTCAGAACTGCATAAACCTGGCTTATGCGGAGCATATCAATTGGACATCAGTATGTCTATCGTACTATTTCTGGATGTCATTGGTCATTCACCCCAGTACGATATTGCAAACCTTCATATTGCCCTCATGCCATTTCTCAAATATCGAACGTTCTTCGCATGTGATCTTTCGGGTAAGGTTAAAGGAAGAGACTTATCCGGATCATAGGTCTGGTTCCCAAAATCTAGGACAATTCTCAAATTTGGTAAACAATCATTGTAGTTTGTTTCGTTAGATTTATTAGTCTCAAGAATTGCGGTGAGTGGACTTTTAGACATTTACATCAAATGTCAACAGAAATTTAGTAGATAATTGTAATATCATATATCAAGTTTAAGACTTGGTCTTCAGTCATTAACCCATCCCACTATTTCTTCAAAAAGCCCACCACTCCCAAGTGGGGTTTTTGGGAGACCATTTTCTAGTGGGTTTGGAGTCCACAAACGCAACTCTTAATTCCCCACTTTTACGATTCACACGGAAAAGAGATTAAAGAGAGGTAACCTATACCATTCTCATCCAATGAGATCCTGAAGTTATTTTGTCTCGCCTCTTCACGTGATCCCTAGGACTTCAAGCGAATCATGCTACTTAGCGCTAGACCCGACCCATCAACCAAATGAATATCTCAACTGCCGCCCCCCACGACTCGTGAGACAGGGAAACAGGAGTATCTTCCCTTCGTTCAAAACAATAGTGTAGCTTTCTTCCATTCCATTGCAGAACTCAAAAACATTTAATTTTCTGAAAAAAAGGGCAGAAAATGGTATAACCGTTCAGAACAGCAGATAGTCGGCTATGTCAGCCGCGCGTGCGCACGCGCAGGTGCCCCTGCCTGCACACCACGCGGGCACGCGCTGCCACCCAACCGGCGGGCATGCGCGCCAGGCAGCACGCAGGCTACTACCGCCGCATGCCGGGCCACACGCCCTGTTAGCCAGTACCGGCCGACAGGGCAGCAATGGTTATAGTTCTCCGTTTTTTAATTTTTTTGTTTTGAATTTCTACAATTAAAGAATTGAAATAAAACCATGCATTTACAAAAAATTCAATTTTCAATAAATGCATAGACATCCTTAATTTAAAATCAAAATTAATATATATTTTTTAATCACATAACCATGTTTCAAAGTCATTAAACATGCTTTTCAAAAGCATATTAAACACGTTGTTCATAAACACATAATAACATGTTAATCCTAAAGCCACAACACCGAACCGGGCTCTAATACTACTGAAATAATCGGTATACCCCAAGAATGCGGTGGAAGCGTGAAATAAAAAATTATTTAAAACGAATCAAAGCGGTGTTCCCTTTAAAATTCTCGGGCTTTTGGTGTTTGACAAAATAATAATAATCAAAATATAAGCATGCTAGACAAGTGGCTAGAGGATAAAACAAAAATGAAACTTTACCTTTTATTTTTATAGTTGACCAGCAACATGTGTTGTTCCGTTTACGTTGTCCCGTTCAATTTAGGATCCAAATTAGAACTCCTCTAATTTGTTCACACCACACTAAGGAAAAAATATAGTTCTTTTTCTATTGCTAGATAGAACAAAGAACAAGAAGAAAAACTACTCCAAACTAACACTATTCATTAGTGCTTTTGGAACTTTTTTATTCTAAATTGAATCTAATTCAATATAAAACAAAAGGGAAATATTTTTTTGGAGAGAAAAGAGAGCAAATTTTCATGGCTTAGGTAGTTGGTTATACACGATATGTGTGTAAGTTTATATATTATATACAATTGAATTACAAATTCAATAACTAACAAGTTTCAACTCCTTCTTAACTTGCTCCAACCTCCCTCAAATGGGCTTGGACTTCAAGTATGGACCGAACTTGATTTAATCAAATTAAATTAAGCCCAACTAAAGTCCATTGAAAAATAATTAATTAAATTATTTTTAGCCCATCTAAGTCTAAAGATTTATTTAATCCAATTAAATAAATCTAAGCCCAAACTCTGAGTAATTGATACAATCAATTAATTAAGCCAAACAAAATAAATTAATCCAATTAATATATAGGTGTTAAGTCCAAAATTAATTAATTCTTGAGCATTCATGAAATGGACTATTAAATAAATGATCCAATCATTTATATATTCTCCTTGAATTAATATAATCCAATTAAATTAATCTGTTTCTTCTCGAATTAATTTCAAATTAATTCCATCAATTCCATAGTGATTTGTGTGTGACTCTTTAGGTTTACCCTTAGCTAGATTTGGGCATCGTGTCCAACACAAATAATTAATTAAATCTAATTTAATTGATCATTTTCGATTAACCATTAATCAGAAACACCCGTCACCATCGATGGCCGTCTAGCAACGGTCCATGGCACTAGATACTAGGTGAGTGTTGGAGTGAACATTTAAGCCCTCGAGTTTCAAACAGGTACGGTCCTTCCGTCGATCATCTCCCGGCCTTAGTTTAGGGCATGGAATGGGCGTCGGTTCACATCCTGGACCAGACAACTATAATTAGTACTTGACATGCATTTACTCTATTGATCGACAAAGGAAACCATTTTCTATTTGACCAATCGCTTTGGTCATAGACTTAGAGAGTCTAAACCATCTCAAAGCGCATAGGAGATATATCCATCATATATTGATAGGGAACTGATTCTATCTTGAAATCCACTATCCTTAACACATAACCCAACTACACTGGAAAAGCTTATAATGACCACATTGAAGATACAGTCATCTCTCGCCAGATCTAAGATATAGGCATCATATGCATACGACTGCCATGATTCCTCAAGTCCAAAGACTAATCCTGTACTATCAGGAGTTGGGAAATCAAGTCACCGACCAAGCCTCCAAGGCTTCCATATGACAATTCCTGCGAGTCAGTTTAATCTGTTAACAATCTTGTCAACTAATTCACTAAAATTGCATAGACATCCCATGTCTGTCGCCGATGAAACATGGCACTCATCCAATGAATGCAATACTTAGTGCAAGTCTCTATAGGACTTTCGATGCCCAGTCTCGTGGTCTTCGATTTGGAACGTTTCAGACCAACCCTCAGAAGTTGATTTCATAGCTATCATCCAATGCACAGCCCAACTACATGGGAAAAGGCCGAAAATTTCAGGGCTTTACAGCACAGGAGAGAGATAGAGCTTGATATTGAGAGAGAAAGCATTTTGACATAATTATGTGGTGTGTTTAAAAGATTTAATCTTTTATACTTCCACACACCTAATATTTGGACCGGGCTTCATTTAATTTGTCCAATTAAATAAAATACCCAATAAAAAATTCATGTGAATATTTAATCCCATTAAATATACACAGGCCTAAATATACTCAATTAATAAATATAATTTATTAATTAAGCCCAAATAATCAATTAGTCCAACTAATTAATTTAAGCCCATAGCCATTAAATAATAAATACAATCCATTAATTAAACAAACTCATCTACTGATTAATTAATGAATTCAATCCATAAATTAATTAGCTTAGGCATTAATCCAATTCATTTATAAAGATAAGCACAAAATTTAATAAATCTGATCAATTATGTTCTAGGTCTATCCATCCTATGGATTATTCCAAATACGTGATCAAATCATTTATCTTTCTTCATGAATTAATTTAATCCAATTAAATTAATTTATTTTGTCCAAAATTAATTCCATGACTTCCACAATGATTTGTGTGTGATGTTTTATGTTCACCATCACCTTGATTTAGGTTTGTGACCAACATAATTAATTAAATATATTCAATTAATTATTCCCAATTATCCCATAACAAAAATTGCACATTACCATGGATGACCTCTAGCAACGGAACATGGCACTAGAGACTAGGAGAGTGTTAGTATGAACATTTAGGCTCTAAATCCATACGAGTACGGTCCTACTGTCAACCGTCTCTCAGCCTTAATCTAGGGTATGAAACTGGGAGTCGGTTCCCATCTTTGACTAATATGCTTTATACTCGAGATATATATACTCTACTAATCTGATCTAGGAAACCTCTCTCTAATCATGCAATTGCTTTGGCCAAAGACTTTGAGAGTCTGAACCTTTTCAGAGTGCATAGAAGATCTGACTGTCATATGCTGATAAGGGACATATTTTCTTTGGAATCCACCATCCTCCTTACATACTTGACTATTGGATAAGGCTCATCATAACCATGCCTCACGACATTGCCACCACTCGCCATATCCAAGATACAGTATTTGCATGTATGTGGCTGCCATGATTCCTCAAGTTTGAGGATGAATCTCGTACTATTGAATCGGGAATTCTAGTTATACCAACTAAGGTTTGAGAGACTTCCATATGACAATTCCAGCGAGTCAGTTTAGTCCGTCGACAACCTTGCCATCTAACCCACTAAAACTGCACAGAGGACTTACATCTCATGCCGATGAAACACGGTTGATGTACTTAGTGCAAGTCTCAATAGGGCCCTGGATGCCATGTCTCAAGGTCTTCGATCTAGAACATTTTAGACCAATCTTTAGAAGTTGGTTTCGTAACGGTCAAATCTATGGGCAACCCAACTCCATGGGTTTAACCATTCGGTCTAAGGGCATTTTGTTGTGACATTGAAACCCCGTTCTATATTAGTGGTAAGTACAATAAAATACACTACCTACTTGATGAATTCTTACCATGTTCATCAATTACAATATTATTTTGATAAATATTGCCAAATGAAAAGCAACAAATCTAGTTGGCTTTTTGTCACCCATTGCAACAATCCCTACTTGACCATTAAGCCAATTACTAATGCTCCTCCGAACCTTTTGTGCAATCTACAATATCGGCTAGATTTTGTGGGTTTACTTTATTTTCTACTGGAGCTACACTGTCTAACTGTGTACTTCCTTCACCATCGCTACCTACAGATGGTTGTTATCTAAGAATTTTCGTGGATCTTGCAATGAGATCTTGGACCCATACGGTTTTCGCCCTATCCTTGTCGTTTGTCTCCAAGGCTACAATCGGCTCTGTCATGCTAGGCACCACATCCATCCAATGGATGCAATTTTTTGATTCAAACCACTTTTTGAAAATGACTTCCAAAGTCACTAAACATGAAATTTCAAGATGAAATATTGTGGTATCCCTCTTGAAATCATTCCAATCCACCACATTCACCATTAAAATCCAAACGTGCATACACTTTGAGGATTTATCCATCATTCACATGAATCTAGAAGCTAGTATCGCTTAGGCCCTCCAGAATCAACTCTCCCTAAATAGTGTGTTAAGAACACCTATTTAATCATTATTCAGGTATTAAAGGTAAATCTTGACAACAATCTACTGCCTCATCGTTGTATTCCCGATATACCTTGTTCACAACATTAGCTTCAACACACCGAACCAACACTTGTGTGCTGCCTACGGCGAAGACGTAGGTGATGTCCAAGATATCTGAGCTTCTCATTAGTTAAACGCAACTGAGTCTTGAATAGCTTAAGCTTCCTCATCAGTCATCCATGATTGAGTCTCGAACAACTTGAGCTTTCTCATCAGTTTTCCACGACAAATTCTTGAACAACTCATCCCTTATAAGAATCTAGTTTCTTTTTATGGAAAATTTCGTGAACAATTTTATTTGTGTCCTATTGTTTCCCAAACATTTTAACCTAACTCCCACTGACCTTGGGCTCATTTTTTCAAATCATATCCAGTAAGATCTTTGACAAATCTAATGTTCAGTTGCATGAAATCTCAAACTTAGTCTGAACTTCATGATAAATCCTTTGGCTCTGGCCGTTGATTCTGAAACGATGTCCTACATCACTCCTTATGTCCTATTGGATTATAATCCAATACCAAGGACAAAACAAGGACTGGAATTTGGTTAGTTAGAAATAATATTTGATTATGAATGATGCTTTCCAGGAAGTTGTATGAAAACCTATTCCCACTATTTCCTTGACGTGTATGGGAATATCCCATTAACTCAAGTAATTTGTAGGATAGGAGTTTAATCATACAATAAGAGCCAACTTGTTTCAATGAAAAATTGATCAAAAGAGGTCCAACTTAGTTTGATTTCTTCCTGATCAGAGATCAGTCAACTGTGCCCTTCAGAAAGAACTTCACTGAGTGAGAATCACATTCTCATTTTTTGATATACAAGAACTGCCACTAAATACACATCCTCTACATTCTATCGAAAGGCAATCAATTTGGTTCACCACTTGAATCTAATTCTTTGAACCTCATCAAACAGAATAAGACTTTTGAACCCCACATTGATCTTGTGTAATTTACATGACCTACAGATATCACACTGACTCTTATCCAACGTGCTACTGCTAAGCATATTTTTCCCATAAAAGAGCGTTTATGGTCTTTCTCCTTCTTAGAAAAGGTTTTAAAATATAATGTATCCAAATCGCCTATTTCTAGTACCCTTTAAATTCCTCACTCTTTCTCTTCCTCAACTAGAAGAGATTCGCCTACTAGGACTGTGAGTTTCATTCTTGATTATCATTTTACTCTATATTTGAGTATACAGAATCCAATTTTGAGATAGTGAAAGTTAAAGTTCAACCTAGCAGACATGAACCACATTCAATGTAAAAAAAATATATATATCGTTCAAAATTATGAATCAAAATTGTCCAATAATAATGAAGACAATATTTTGATCATGCTAGGTCACATAACGCTATCCTAACATGATCACCACTAAGCCTACTAAGTCCCTAGTAATTGCAGCAACAGCCCTACTATTGCTAAGCCTTAGGACCTTTTTGTTTTGCCTTTTCTACTCCGCATCATCACCTAAAACCATTCGCAAATTATGAATTATTGGTATCCAATACCAAAAGTAGAATCGTGATTATATTAATACTCAATTAGAGACTTTTACCTTCATTGGGGAGGAGCTTAGAACACTCTCTCTTCCAATGGCCCCTCTCTCGGCAATAAATGCAAACATCACTCAATATCCTTGACTAGCAAACTATCTTCCTCTTTCCTTTACCCCCGCCTAGCAGTGTAACATGAGCACTCGAATTGCTATCAACAGTAGAAGACTAAGACATCCCTCTTCCTCTTCTCGCATCCGGTAACGTGTACTGACCTAGTAGCTAGTAGAGAAGAGTCAGCGGAGTCCGTAGAGGGCTCAGTGGCACCTGCTAGTGCAGGTGGGCTGGAGGTAGGTCGAGAGGTGTTGGTGTTGATGCTCCTATTCCTCCCGGTGGTGCTCCAGTGATAGGATTACCACCAGAGTATGCACAGATATTTCAAATGGCTTTTCAAGCCCAAGCACAAGCCCAAGCGCAGTTACTTGCACAGGCACACGCATCCACTCCAGTGCCAGCACCAGCAGTCCCTACAATTGATCGTAATTATGAAAGAATCAAGAAGATGGGGGCTACAGAATTTGAAGGTACCCTAGACCCAGAGATTGCTGAAAGATGGTGGAAAAAAGTTGAAGATGTGATGAATTTGGTAAATTGCACTCCAGAGAACCGACTTAAGTATATTGTTTCTTTGTTCGTGGGTAATGCCTTGATTTGGTGGAGGTCTGTAAAAAGGGGATATGAGCCAAGAGAAATAACTTGGGCTGAGTTTCAGAAAGAATTTGATGATAAATACAGACCCAAGATGTATCGAGACAAGAAGAGGATGGAGTTCCTAAATTTAGTGCAAGGGGATGATCAGACAGTGGCAGAATATGAACTCCGTTTTGCGGCACTAGCCAAGTATGCACTAGAAGCAATTACGACGCAGAAGGATCGTTGTTACCATTTTGAACAGGGGCTACGACCGGAGATCAAAAGAGGCCTTGCAATTAGAATTACAAATTTTAAAACTCTTATTGAATCAGCAGTTCGTATGGAAGAAGCAGTAATGGAGGACAAGAAGAAGGGGGAAGAGAAGAGGAAATGACCTTCGCTTTAGAGGTTGAAACCTCTCCCACAAGTAGCAATGACTCAGATTTTTCAATTGTTGCTCATACTAGATCGACATATTAATCAACTCATAAAGACTTTTGTATAGCCTATTCATGTTGTACTTTGTAATAAGTTGATCAAAAGAGGGAGGTAGTGATTGTAGAATCACATCAGTGTACATTTCTTCCTTCTCCAAATCAGCCTGGAGGTATTTGAGTTTTTCCACTAGGGATAACATAACAGAAAAAATGCCTCTGCACGGCATATCTAATATGCCGATCCGATACCACATAAAGTTGTTTCATGCAGTGCATTATCGACCAGACATCTTCATACCTCTCATACTATTTGTGGATCTCATTACTCATCAAGCCTAGTAAGATACTTCGTGCCACTTCTCGAATGTTAAACATTCTTCGAGCGTGGACCCCTCCGACAAATTCAGATGTAAAGACTTATCTAGAACATAAGTCTGGTTCACAAAATTGAGGACTATCCTTAGATTTCTCAGCTAATTGGAATAGTTTGTTCCATCAAAATTATTTGCCTCAAGTATGGAATAAGTGGATTCATAGACATCTATGATAAATAGAACAATTTTAGTCCTCCTACAGAGGGGGTGCGATAACATCATCAAAGTACTCCTGCACCCTCTCTTTGAAATGGGATGTCCAATTATAATACTCACATAAATATTTTCATATGCAAGTCAAAATTTACCCCGTTCGGTGTTTTAAAAATTTTATTTTTGCACTTCCAACACGGACACTTAATTTTCTCACAATCCATATATGCATGTTGAGACTTGGCCCATTCTATAAATGCAGTAACACCATCCTCAAACTTCAACGTAAGACCAACCCTTCTCAGCAGGTTGTACTCATACATCGATCTCCTCAACTATCTTAACACAGAAGTCCTACACGCACATATATATTATTATAGAATTAAATTTAAATGACAATAGTTAAAAAAAATATAGCTAATGTTTTAATTGAGAGAAAAGGTTCAAGTTGTTACCTAATCAAAATAACTTTAGAGATCAAAGAAACTTCGAGAGAGATTGATGAGAGAGTAAATGAATGGAACAGGGATACTGAAATATCATCGAAAATTCGAGAGAGATTGAGGAAAGAGAGATAGAGAATATAAGAATGCAAGAAGATAGTGAGATTAAATATAAATAAAAGAACATATATATGTATATATATATATGAAAATTTAGAACAGGCATTGGAACGGTGTTTAGAACTCTAGAAACGGGCATTGGAATGGTGTTTGGGACTCAAAAAATAGTTGTTGTAGCACATTCAGGAACGGACATTGAAACACAATTAGGAACGGCAAGCTAGCCATTAAAATTTAGTTGTTGTAACATTGTCGGAATGGGTATTATAATTCCAAGTTTTTTATATATTAAGGTTGTTCACAATCGTGACTGCTTTAAAACGCTTGGGACACTTGCACTTTCCAACAAACTCCACATTTACAAAGGGATTTTGTAATACTCGTTTTCCTAAATGCTTACCTCATTTTGAAATGATTTTTGAAACTGTCTACTTTTCATCAGAGTTTAGCTCATGTTAGAATGGTAATTATGTGCAATTGGTGGATCTTCTAATTTTTACCAAACTGTGTTACAATATTTTACCGTTGCATATTTGGAACAGCAGCACGAACACAACTTTTAACACTAATATTGAGATGGTTTTCATAACAGTGCGATCATTCAAAAAATAAATGATGGAATATAATCGGACCCTGACGTAGACCTGATTCCGTTCCTTAAGAGTTCTAGTGTCCACTCCAATTAGGAACAATTTCTCGAACGGTTGTTTTATCCACGTCAAATCCCATATTTTTTTGTAGTGATGTTTACATACTTTAACATAATAAATGAGCACAACAAAGATAAAGCCAATAATGAACACTCATTTCTATTCATTGAATAATATTATATTATATTGAGTTTGTCAAATAGATTACATCCAAGCCAATCTAATTGGTTCTCTGATCACTTATTCTAATACTATCCTTCGGGCTTCTTCTCCATGGATCCTCCACGGGCCAACTTATGTCCTCCATCACCTTGGGTTTTCTCCTTTCAATTTATTTACAAAAAAATAAAATAAACCTATCTGCTCTCAATATAATTAAAATACAAAAAGATCCCAAATAGATATTGGGGGAATACATAGGTAGGGAGAAAGCCAAGCCTTAAATAGCAAGCTAAAAATGAGAGATATAAGAAAATAAGAGGCTCGCAAGCCCAACCCAATAGAAAATAAAAACCATACATATGCTCTAAAGGCTTTGTGATCATTCCATTGTCAATCTAATTACAATATCGCATGAAAATATATCCCACATAATCATGCTCAAAATTTCATATATGACATCGAATATCATATAAAATCGCATATCCAAGAGTACAGAAAATATATATAAAATAAGGCAATAAATTGGATGTGCAACCTATCCAAAATGATTCTTGTTTGAAAATTCTTTCCAAGTCAATTTAGTAATTTAATTTTAGGAAATATTAGATTTGAACCAAACTAAATTAACCAAAATTAATCATATGAGAAAAATGTGCATAAAATACCAAAATTATAAATATTCTGAAAAAATAGAAAAAATAGCCCAGGGTTGGCCGGGCGCACTGCCGGCTCTTGCGAGAACAGCCGTCAATTTGTTTGACCTAGTGCAAGTCCACACACTTGCACAGAGTCCCCGCATGCAATGTCGTACACGGACGCCCCGCCAGCACACACACCACCAAGCGTGCTGACTAGGCCGAGCATGTAGAAGATAATGTTATTACAATACTGACAAGGAACAATTTCTTTCTTGGAACCCCCCAATGTCTTTCTTGGAACCCCCCACCGTTCTCACCACACATTCTGATTGTGCTAAATAAGGCTTATAAAGTTCGTATCTTATGACACAGTTATTCTTCACCAATCCAAGCTACAGTCATCATGTGCATGCTACGGTCATTGTCCCTCAAGTTCGAGAAACGTATCCTACCCAATGGATTAGTAGCAGATATTGACGCTATTGGAGAAATTATGAGAATTTAACTTCTAACAAACCATGAACGAGATAAAAAAATAGAATTGAAATCAAAATAGAAATTTCAAAAACTAAAGAGTACCTTTTCGAGACATTTCGAGAATGATTGAAGAATGAACTTTGTTGAAATGAGATATAAAAAATAAAAGTGAAATCGAAAGCGAAATTTCAAAAACTAAAGAGTACTTTTTCGAGACATTTCGAGAATGATTGAAGAATTAACTACGTTGAAACGAGAATGACATACTAGGAGAAGAGACACTTGGAGAAAATCAAACGATGAAAACCTCAAACAGTCCCAAACAACCAGTATATATACGAAACTAGAGAACTTTCCAAATTGATATCAATAGGGGGCAGTTGATATGGAAAAAAGCCTCCTTTAAATGAGGAGCTTAATCTTTAGGAAGGTCAAAGATTAAACCAAGGAATTGGAGCATGATGTATGGGATAATTGCCACATCCAAGGGATTAGGACATTAAAGAGGAACCTACGAAAAGACCACTTTACCCATCACGAAGTTTACATTTATATCCGCATTCAAAGGGACGAGGGAAGTAATAGTAAAGGCTCATCAAATACCTTATTTAATCGCTTAGTATAAAAAGAAGCTCCTTTTCTTACTTAAGGGGGCATGTGATCATTTGGCAACAAATCCATTGTTCAAGGAATATTCTTCACTGTTAGGAGCTCTAGATTACGAAGATCGTGTTTTACATATCAGTGATTGTACACGGATTATTCAATCAAATAAACTAAATAGCTTTCATATATTCTTGTTGATTATTCTTATTGATTTTCACGTAAATTGATTGTTGAGCAATATCAGATATATATAATTTTGTGTAGTTTATGATTAGGGCTCCTTTACGTTTTTGTATGGGATTTAGAGAGTTCAATAATTTCATGATTAATGTTGGGATATTTAGTAAGAAGATAATTTACTAGCTTATTTATTTGTATTGCTTATTGGATGATTATTATGTGATTATTTTTTTTTTTTTTGTGGGGGAAAAGGTAAATTTCATTAATAAAAGGAAAAATACAACAGAGCCAACTATACATGAGACACCTTCACATTCCAAGCTATCTTCCATATTCTAAACACTACTGTTGTTTGAAGGATTTGGCTTAAGTCATTACTCATAATGCGAATTCGTATCTGGTCAATAACTCTTTTAGTCAACACTTGTGCGGTGCTATATTCTTGTTGGAATCGCCTAGCATTTCTCTCCATCCATAAGTGGTACACAAGAGAAGCCAAGATTGCCCTTGATGTTACTTTCAGAAGGTGGCATCCCCTCCATCTTCGACTTGCCCTAATATACCCTGTTGCCAATTGTTACCAGGACAAGTAAAACATACATGGTGCTGAAGCAGTTCCGATATCTACCAGCAAACTTACACATAAAGAATAAGCGATCGTGTGTGTCCATCTCTCCCCTATTGCAAAGAATACACTCCCTGGAGTTACTATTAAGCCATGCCTTATCTATTCGTTGTGAGTTTCTATAACACTGCAACCATAGAATGAAATCATTCCTTGCAATTCTAAACAGCTGCTGAAAAGGGATGCCCATGTAACCTTGGTCCCTCTAGGATGAAATAAGGAATAGACTGTTGCTGATGAAATCAGCCATTGGTGAACCTCCACCTGACTACATCCCTGCCATTAATAATCTGAGGCAGTTCCTCTATGATTTCTTGCATCTCTAAGCTAGTTGTAGCAGGCCAATTCCAAGTGCCATCTTGGAGTACTACTGCAATCATAGTGTCATGTGGTAATATAGTGCTTTCTAAAGCCAAAGGGTACCGATGCATTAACATCCCCTTAGAGTGTCATGGGTGCAGCCATAACATGAGATCCTCCCCTGTTTTAACCCTGTATTCGACAAACTTCAAGATTTGATTCTTCAATTTAAGTATCTTTTTCCAGCTCCATGAACCTTGATTGTTTGATACCGTCCAAAGGCTTTTCTTCTTGATCCTATATCTCAAAATCCATTGCACCCAAGCTGACCCCAATTTTCTTATTACTAGCTCCCATAAATGCTTGTATATTAGGCTCTGATTGATTGCTGTCACACTTTGAATTCCCAGCCCTACATGCTCCTATGGCAAACAAATTTTACTCTAGGCCACTTTTGCACAACCCCTGTTTCCCGTGCCTGTCCACAACTAATTTCTCATCTTATGTTCAATAGCCCTAACAATCCCTTTAGGTAATATATACGCTTGGCACGAATAACATACGATAGCACTCAAGACAGACCTGATTAGTTGGACACAAGCAGCATAAGAAAAGCCAAGTGATCCCCATGTAGCAATTATGTTGCCCAATCTCATCAAAAGTGGTTTGCAATTCGAAATTGTTAGTCTGGATGCAGTCAAGGGGACTCCAAAGTATTTGATGTTAGAATAGGTGATGAAGAAGCCAAATAAGTTGACAGTTTTGGAAACTATTTAGCAATATTTATTAATGTGATATTAACTTGATGAATGTAGTAAGCATTCATCTGTGGCACTATATATTTTTTGTGATTACTATTTATGTTGAACAATGTTTTAATATCACAACAAATGCACACAGACCAATTGGATCATCCATGCAGTTGTGTTGCGCATTAGATGGCAGCCATGAGCAACTTTTGAAGGTTGGTCTGACATGGTCCAAGTCGGGGACCTCGAGACTGGGCATCGAGAATCCTATAGAGACTTGTAATAAGTATTGCATTCATTAGATGAGTTCGGTGTTTCATTGGCAATAGACATAGGACGTCTATGCAATTTTAGTGGGTTGTTGACAAGATTGTCACCTACTGAACTGACTCCGAGAATCGTCATATGGAAGTCTCGGAGGCTTGATCGGTATGACTAAAATTCCCAACTTCGATAGTACACGATTAGTTTTTGGACTTGCGCAACCATGACAGTCACATATGGTTGTATCTTGGATCTGACAAAAGATGACCCTATGTTAGAAGTGATCATTATAAACCTTGTCCAGTGTAGTCAAAATATGTAGTGAGGACGATGGGTTCCAAGAGAGAGTTCGTCACCTATTAGTATATGACAATCGAGTCTCCTATGCACTTTGAGATGGTTCGAGCTCTTAGAATCTGTGGCCACAGCGATTAGTAGAGTAGGGATTGGTTTACTACGTCAATCAATAGAGAAAATGCATCTTGAGTTATTGAGCATAATATCTAGTTTAGGAGGTGAATCGACTCCCAATTTCATGCCCTAAACTTAGAACGGGAGAAGGACGATCGAAGGAACGTACTCGTATGATACTAGGAAGTTCCAAATGTTCATGCCAATAGTCATCTAATCTCTAGTGCTATGGACCATTGCTAGACGGCCACCCAAGGTCACAGGAATTTCTGATTAATGGTTAATTAAAAATTATTAATTAAATTAAATTTAATTAATTATTATTGTGGACACAAGCTCAAGTCTAGCTAAGAGTGAACCTAAAGAGTCACACACAAATCACTATGGAATTGGTGGAATTAATTTGAAATTAATTCTAGAAGAAACGAATTAATTTAATTGAATTAAATTAATTCAAGGAGAATATAAATGATTGGATCATTTATTTTAAAAAACTCCATTTAATAAATTGCTCAAGAATTAATTAATTGAATTAATTAAGTTTGATCTTAACACCATTAAATTAATTGAATTAATTTATTAAGTTTGGCTTAATTAATTCATTGGATCAATTAATTAATATTTGGGTTTAGATTTATTTAATTGGATTAAATGGCTTTTTGAACTTAACTAGGTTAAATTAATTATTCTGGTATAATACCTAATGGACCTTGGTTGGGTTTGATTTTAATTTGATTAAATCAAGACCAGTTCCACAACTTAAAGTCCAAGCCCATAAAAGAGAGGTTGAAGCAAGTTAGGAGGACTTTCAACTCTTCCACACTATATAACCAGCCACGATGAGGAATACAGGGTAGTTTTTACATCATGGTTGGAGGTTATATGCATGTGTGTATAGATTGTCTAGGAGGTAAACTTGATAATTTGAATTTTGAATTCAATTATATATAATATACAAAACTACACACATACCTCAATAAGCCACGAAATTAGCTCTATGTCTCTCTAAAAAATATCCTGCTTCTTCTTCTATATTAAATTTGATTCCAGTTAGCACACTAAACAATCCATAAGTACTAAACAATAGTATTTATTTGAAATTGTTTTTCTTCTTATTCTTTGTTCGATTTAGAAATAGAAAAAGAACTATACATTCCATTCTGTGGTGTGGACAACTTAGAGGAATTCTATTTGAATTCTCAAAGTGAACGGAACAGGAGAATGTAAAGGGAACAATGCACGTTGCTGCTCGACTAAAAAAACAGAAAACGTAGAGTTTCATTTTGGAATTTTGCCTTTTCGTTTTCATCCTCTAGCAACATGTCCAGTATGTTAAAACCTTTGCTATTATGTTTTTGACAAATACTGAACGCTCGGGAATTTCAAAAGAAACACTTCTTTGATACCGATTTTAAATTTCTTAATTTTCATGCTTCTCCCACGTTACCAAGTCATACCAATTCTTTCATTTGATTGGTAATTAGGCAATTACTACCCCAGAATACTACACAATTGATGTTGAACATCTTATGTAGCTCTGGGGAGTATCAAGTGACTCTTGGTCTAGTTAGCATGTAATCAACAAACTCTTGGAGTATTTATTTGAATATCCTGACAGAGTTCTCCTCGGCTTTATAGAACAAAATGAGATCATCTGCAAGGCACATC
>NC_026154.1:8836264-8862515 GCF_000512975.1 Sesamum indicum
GAATGTCGTTTCCTGTGCAACCTTAGATTGAACAAACACATGTAGGACCTCCATAACCAGTACAAATAGATAGGGGATATACGGTCTCCTTGCCTTAACCCCAGTGCTTCTAGGAAAAAACCATGAATGCCACCATTAAGTGATATAGAATATATGAATGTGGTAACACATTCCATTACCCACTGGATGAACACCTCTAGAAATTGAAATAACTGCAGGGTAGCTCTTTGGATATCCCCTTCAATTAAATCATAAGCTTTCTTGAGGTCCACCTTAATTGCACACCTCGTGGGAAAATGCTTTTGGTTATAGATTGCTAATAGTTCCTACTTGAGTGGAATGTTATCACTAATTCTTCTGCCCGAGACAAACACATTTTAAGATGAGCTAATAAGGCCATCAAGGGTTGCCTTCATTCTATGGACAAGGGTTTTGGCAATCACTTTGTAAATCATATTACAGCACGCGATTGGCCTATACTCTGCCACTGTAGTAGGCATCTGCACCTTTGGAATAAGCACAAAGAATGTAGTGTTAACTTGTTTAAGCAATCTACCTTTTGCAAAAAAACTCCTTCACAGCCTGAACTAGCTCATCACCTAGAAGCAGCCATGTTGCTTTAAAGAAGCTAGCTGAAAACCACCCGAACCAGGCGCTTTGTCAATAGCAACATTGAAAACTGAAGCTTTGATCTCCTCCTCACAAACAAGGGCAACCAAAGAATCCACATCATGTAAGTTGACGGTGTATCTAACCAAAGGCACAACTCTAGGCTCACTAACCTCTCTCTCCTTATTCCTCCTAGCAATCTCTGATAGAAGCGCACAAATTCCTGTGTCACTTGATTCTGATTTGACACAGTCTCCCCATTTTTCCGTGTTGATTTGGAATGCTTTATGCACTGTTCGTCGAGCTTTAACCTTCTAGAAAAATAATTTAGAACAAACATCTTCCTCTTTCAGCCACCTCATTTTGGCCCTATGCTTGATCATAGAATCTTCCTGATTGACAACTTTCACATATATATACCATCCTACAACACTTTACAAGCTGAACTAAAAGCCCATCACGCCTATAGATTTGGAGCAGCTGTTGTGCCTGAGCTAGATACTCTGCTGCAAATTTAACATTCATAGTGAGATCTCCTTTAAGCTTTGTCTGCTTTCTGAATATAGGCTTAAGTAACTTAAGCTTATGTTCCAAGGAATACTATGTTGTGCCGAGAATGCTACCACACCCCTCGACAATCTGTAAGAAAGCAGGATCCTTGGCTAGAAGATTATTGAATCAAAAAAGAGTTCCCCCTAGAACCTAGTCCCCGGCCATCGAAGAATCAATGGAGAGTTGTCTGATGTTTGTGGAGTGCTATAATTATATGAACTCTCAGGCCACATGTCCATCCAGGCTTCATTACCATTCTATCTAGTCTCTTCCATAAACTACATCTTTATCACTACAGTTATGCCATGAAAACCACGCCCCTCCTCTCGCAATGTAACTAATCCTGATTCCAGAAAACACTGATTGAACTCATTCATTGCCTGGGTCTGATCTGATGTTGCTCCACAAATCTCGCTAAGATCCACCATAGTGTTAAAATAAGCCACTCCACAACTCCCTTCGAGAGAACAGATTATTAGCCCCATACAATACTGTTATCAAACAGTTGGTGTGCAACCTTCTGTTTGATACTGTGCAATGTATAAACTGCCCAAGGACACCCTTTATCTCCAGTTCCTCCTCCAATTCATCCCATCACACCCATATCCTATTTCCAGGCCCAGCATAATACATGAACCAAGTAATTCTGTAGCAATATCAACTTCTGCAACTTCAGCCCTCGTCTTCTGTTTTCAATAGCAGCAGCATCTCACAGCACCTCACCTCTGGAGATAAAGCTGCCTTCTGCTTTATTTATAAAGTCGTGCTTCTTTATTTTACGTTTTATAAGCAGACAGGGACTTCTTTCTTGTTAATCAGCATCCACTTGGCACACACGTGGACTTGTTAGTTAGAAGCAATTAATCTCTTCTTCTTCTCTATACATATAGCTTCAACAACTCTATAACTTGCTTCTAGTTTTCAGATGAATGAACACAGGCCTTCATTCTTGATTTTCAGCATGTATTTTCTTTCTGCAATTCATGCTTTTTCACATGGTATCAGAGCCTTTTGTTGAAGGTCACTGGATATCTAAGTTCAATACAGATACGTAATACTTTTCTCTGCAAATTTAGGCGAAAATGGCAGAGATGTCTACTACATCGACACTACCTGAACGGCTACAACTCCATGGGTCTGATCACCCAGGAATGGTGCTAGTGAGTGCGCCTCTCAATGGAAACAATTACCTCAATTGGAGCTTCGGAGTCAAACGTGCATTGCGTGCAAAGATGAAACTCGGTTTCATCGACGGAACATCTGTAAAACCTAATGCAAATGATCCTCATTTTGAACAATGGATTAGGGTGGATAATATGGTTACCACCTGGATTTTAAATTCGATATCCAAGGACATAGTAGAAGCATTTATGTACACAAAATCTTCGAGAAATCTATGGCAAGATCTTGAACAATGCTATAGTGAATGCAACGGACCGCAAATGTATCAACTTCAGAGAGAAATCAGTTCTATGCTACAAGGGAACTCCTCGCTTTCGACGTACTTCACAAACATGAAAAGATTATGGGATGAGATGGCAGAACTAAAACCAACGCCACAGTACACCTGCAATGGCTGCAAATGCGGCACCTGGAAGGCTGTTCCAGACTCTGCAGCCTTTACACAACTAATGCAATTTTTCATGGGCCTTAACGATGCATTCGTTAATGTGCGACATCAACTTCTAGTTATGGATCCAGTTCTTTCGATTAATCGAGCGTATTCCATGGTTCAAAGTGTAGAGAAGCAGAAACAAATTCAAATGAAAATAGCGGATACCACTGAACACACAATACTCCATGTCAGGGGTGATGGAAAATCTGATAGAAGGCGGAACGTGGCAGATAGACGAATCCAATATTGTACACATTGTCAGAGAAATGGACACAACAGAGACTCATGCTTTAAACTCCACGGAACACCGGATTGGTAGAAAGAACTTGTAGACAAAAGAAAAAAGGAACCAGAGAGGACAAATGGATATAATGTAGCGGCAGCTGCTCGAACAGAGAACTTGACAACCTCTTATTCGAAGGAAGAATAGTTACATGAGTTGATTCACATTATGAAAAGCACCATGCAGCCTACTGTACAAAGTAATATGGCACATACCGACGATTTTGCAGGTATGAATGAGGTTTTTACAAGTTCTGGATCTAGCATTGTGTCTTCTTGGATTATGGACACAGGGGCAACTAACCATATGTGTGTTAGTAGTTGTTCACTTGATAATAGCACATCCTTATCTCGTCCTGCATTGATACATTTACCTGATGGTTCAACCCAAACTGTTACACATGCTGGACATGTTTGTTTGCATAAGAACTTCATACTCACAGATGTCTTAATTGTCCCTTCATTCAAATTCAATATCCTATCTGTATCTAAGCTATGTACTTCCTTATCTACTAAAGTTTCTTTACATGCGTCTCATTGCGTGTTTCAGGACCTGAAGACTAGAGGGATTATGGCTGTGGGAAAAAGAGTAGGAAATCTGTATCTGTTGAACAATCTTTCCTTTGAACCTGCTGTCATTTCCTCTTATGTAAACAATGACTCTTCTTGCTTTGCATCACATACTTGTGATGACTCTTTGTGGCACAAACGACTGGGGCATCCATCCCCTATTGTACTTCAACACATTACAGAAATAAAGAAAGAAATTGGTACACATAATTCACACTATGACATTTGCCCTCTTGCCAAACAACATAGACTCTCATTCCCTTCTAGCATCTCACAATCCACAAATTTATTTGATCTCATTCACGTTGACTTGTGGGGACCGTACCACATTAGCTCATTATCGGGTTGTAACTATTTTCTAACAGTGATAGATGATTTTAGCCGTGCTACATGGACTTTTCTATTGAAATACAAATCCTAGGTTCCTCAAATCCTAGAACACTACTTCATAATGATCCGAACTCAATTCCAGCTTGATATCAAAACTGTACGCTCAGATAATGGCACTGAGTTCACCAATGCCAAATGCCAATCCTTGTTTACCTCATTAGGAATTCTTCACCAAACTACATGCTCTTACACACCACAACAAAACGGCGTGGTAGAGCGCAAACATAGGCATGTTTTAGAAGTAGCCCGGTCCTTACTTTTTCAATCTCACTTGCCTAAACGTTTTTGGGGGGAGTCAATACTTGCTGCAACTTATCTCATCAATAGGTTACCATCCTCTATACTTGACTGGAAATTACCCTTCGAGCTTTTATATAAGAAACCTCCTGCTCTCACTTCCCTCAAAGTCTTCGGGTGCCTATGCTATGCCACAAAAACCATGCCTCACAAACTTAAGTTTGATAAGCGTGTTTCAAAGCGTATATTCTTGGGATATTGTCAGTCAAAGAAAGCATATAAGGTATACGATCTTGATTCAAACACTCTTTTTGCTTCTAGAGACGTTATCTTTCACGAATCTATTTTTCCTTTCCAATCCTTGCCCTCTACCACTGAAAATATCTCATTGCCTTTACCTATATCTGATTTTCAAGATTCTAGTGTCCAACCTGAGGTTCCACCCCATCCTCTGCTACTGAAACACATTCCCCTATTCCAGTCTTATGATGTTCTCAAAGGGTCACTTCTAAGCCGTCTTGGTTATCCAATTATGAATGTAATTGCTTGTTAACTGATTCTTCTTGTGTGCCTACTTCCTTTAATGCTACACACATACAGTATATTGCCCATTTGTCCACTTTGCAGGAACCTCAAAGCTACATTCAAGCTTGTAAAGACCAACATTGGGTGGATGCAATGAACCAGGAATTACGAGCTCTTGCAGATAACCAGACTTGGGTTCTTACCTCCCTTCCACCTGGGAAACGGACCATTGGCTCACGCTGGGTATACAAAGTAAAGCTCAAACCTGACGGCACCGTTGATCGGTACAAAGCTCGCTTGGTGGCTAAGGGGTACAACCAAATCGAAGGCATAGATTACCTTGATTCCTTTTTCCCTGTAGCAAAATCCGTGACAGTTTGTTTGCTCCTTTCCTTGGCTACTTCCAAGTCATGGCCATTGTTGCAGCTCGACGTCAACAATGCTTTCCTCCATAGCCATTTAGAAGAAGACGTTTATATGGAGCCCCCTGCTGGTCTTCTTGATGTTATTCCTGGTCAAGTCTGCAAGCTACAAAATTCCCTATACGGTCTTAAACAAGCGTCACGCCAGTGGAATCTGGAGTTAACTACACAGCTCCTTGCTTTTGGATTTCGCCAGTCGTCTCATGAGCATTGCCTTTTTATCAAGCGGTCTGCTTCTGAGTTTACTGTTCTGTTAGTATATGTTGATGATATCATCTTGACTGGTTCATCTGAGCATGCTCTTCAATCTATCAAGGATCATTTACATCGCTTATTCACTATAAAGGATCTCGGGCCTGCGAAATACTTCCTCGGCCTTGAAATTGCACGTTCATCTCATGGCCTTCATGTCTCTCAGCATAAATATCTCTTGGACATCTTGACAGACTGCTCCATACTCAATGCAACCCCTGCTCCTACACCTCTCCCTTTTGGCCTAAAGTTGGTGCTCGATGATGGTGCTTTATTACCTGATCCTGGTCGCTACCGGCACCTCGTCGGCCGTCTTTTATACTTGGGCTTTACACGCCCCAATATATCATTTATCGTGCAACAATTGAGCCAATTTCTCCAAGCTCCACGCACTTCTCATTGGGACGCAGCTCTCCATGTCCTTCGCTACTTAAAAGGTACTTCATCCACTGGCTTATTCTTCTCCTCCTCCAGTTCTGTTCAGCTTAGTGCTTTCTCAGATGCTTCTTGGGCGTCATACCTTGATTCTCGCCGGTGTGTCACTGGTTATTGTGTCTTCTTGGGCTCCTCTTTGATCTCCTGGAAAACAGAAAAGCAGGCCACCGTTTCTCGCTCTTCAGCTGAGGCGGAATATAGGGCAATGGCTTCAACTGTTTGCGAGTTACTTTGGTTTTCTTTTGTGATGCGTGACTCGAGTATTCCTGTTAACTCGCCTATTCCTTTTTGGTGTGACAATAAAGCCGCCTTGCATATCACCGCAAATCTCGTTTTCCATGAGCGCACTAAACACCTCGACATCGACTGCCACTTAGTCCGTGATCAGTACAAACTTGGGTTTATTTCCCCATCGCACATCCCCGGTTCTGACCAAGTTGCTAATGTCTTCACCAAATCCCTGCCCACGGCCATTTTCACTCGCCTCCTGTCCAAGCTGGGCCTCTCGTCCTCGGCTCCACCTTGAGGGGGGCTGTAGCAATATCAACTTCTGCAGCTTCAGCCTTCGTCTTCTGTTTTCAACAGCAGCAGCATCTCACAGCACCTCACCTCTGGAGACAAAGCTGCCTTCTGCTTTATTTATAAAGTCGTGCTTCTTTATTTTACGTTTTATAAGCAGATAGGGACTTCTCTCTTATTAATCAGCATCCACTTGGCACACACGTGGACTTGTTAGTTAGAAGCAGTTAATCTCTTCTTCTTCTCTGTACATATAGCTTCAACAACTCTGTAACTTGCTTCTAGTTTTCACATGAATGAACACAGGCCTTCATTCTTGATTTTCAGCATGTATTTTCTTTCTGCAATTCATGCTTTTTCCCAAATTCGAACTAAGACTGACCTTAATTCTCTTGGCATCCCTTTGCGCCATTTTGGTCTCATTAGTAATTGTCTAGTCATCTCTTGGTCAACCCTGTTCATCTTCTCAGCCCTATCACACTTTTGGTCAACCCCCTCACCTTTATCAAGGTGGCCGTCAAAGTCAACATTCCCACATTTCTTATTTTGGGACTTTGGCACATAGATAGTAATAAGGTTAATTATTTTTTTTATTATTAAAAAATAAATAAATTATATAAATATAATTCAAAATAAATTATATAATATAAATATAACAAATCGCGAATTAGATCCACGATTCGAATAAAAAAAATATTTTTTTTAAAAAAAAATTAATCAAGTCGTGGATGAAATCCACGACATGAATAATTCATGTCCTGGGTTTCATTCACAATTTGTGAATTGTATTAATTTTTTTGGTTTTATTTTATTTTTCATAAATTAATTATATTCAATTAATTTTAAAAATACAATGAACCATACAAATATAGTAGTATATATTTTTCTATACAATTTTAAAAAAATACAATGAACTATACTGATAAGTTTGACACAGTATTGGAACCCTTCGATTGAAGCCCGAGGCCAAATTTAAAATTAGAAAAAAAAATGCAAGTAATTGATGTGATATTATATATGTATAAATTATTATCTTATAAAAAACCTACTTTATGAATTATTGTATATTAAAAATAAATGAAAGTGAATTGCTAATTTTTTTTTATAAGATAATAATTTATTAATTTATAATATCATAGGAATTACTTGTATTTTTTTTTAAATTCTGAATCTGGCATCGGGCTTCAATCGAAGGGTTTCAACGCTGTCGCAAACTTCAGAAGAGCTCATTGTATTTTTTTAAAATTATATAGAAAAATATACACTATTACATTTGTATGATTCATTATATTTTTAAAATTAATAAAAATTAATTGAATATAATTAATTTATAAAAAAATAAAATTAAACGAAAAAAAATTATCACAATTCACAATTTGTGAATTGTATTCATGTCGTGGATGGAATCGACGATTTGATCAACTTTTAGAAAAAAAAAATTATTCGAGCATCTGCGACCGTTATATTTATATTATATAATTTATTTAAATTATATCTATATAATTTATTTATTTTTAATGATAAAAAAATAATTAACCCTAGAGCGGCCTCCCAACCCCACTGGTCACCACACTTACCATCAATTGACCAAAATTCTACTGGCAAGTGTCGTAGTTGAATCCAAATCTGCACTTTCTTAGGTGAGCGCTTCCTAAGAGCCATTTTCGGCTTTCATTTTTAGAGGACGATAGGTTGACCTTGAAAGAGCGAGGGACCCTCCTAAATAATCTCTTCCATCACAACAACTGATTTAAACTAAAAGAAGTGAACCCAAAAGCCATAGCAATTACCTCTTTCACTGCCAACCAAGTTGATCGAGCGAACGAGTTAAGATGTGAGCCAAGTGTGATAATTTTGTGTCGTGTTTATTTTGTAGTTGTTATAAGAACTAAAATGTGTAATCAACAAAAACATCTACGTCGTATGTTCACATCACAAAATATAAAATATTTAAAAATTCTTAAACTTTTTATATATACATAATATATCTATATCTTTTTCCCCATCACCACCATATTCATCTTCATCAAAAATCATATTTATTAATATATAATAATATAAATTATATATTAAATAGCAGAATTATTAACATATATACATAGTATAGTAATATGAAATATATATCAAACTTGTACGAAATATTATAAATTTTTAGCATCAAAAGAAATTTTTATTTTTGAAATTTATGTATTTATTATTTGTTATTTTATAATTTGAATTTATAATAAATACTTATTAAAATTACAAAAGTAAATTCAAAATAATTTTTTATTTATAATTATTGCAAAATTATAGTTAATTAGTTAATCATGACTTATTATTTTTACTATATTAAATTATTAAAAAGAATTAGACACTGAACATTGTGTTTGTGAAAATAATTATAGTTGGAAATCAAATTCAAACAAAAGGGAAATTTTTTGAAAAACTTGATAAAAGAAAAAAAAAAAAGAAAAATAACATTAAAGAAGGATAGCGTGAGATATCATTGCTACTAAACCCAAGTAAACGGGCCCTTCATGTATTAAGGTACAGATACTATACATATTATGCCGCACTTGTTTACGATAGTAACAAAATCCACAATCACAACACACTTTGATAAAAGTCGATCTAATTAAGATGGTTTGTTTCCAATTTATGTGCAGTTACAAAATGTCGTTCCTAACAAGTTTAAACCTACTGTTCCTCTTCTGGCTCTTCCTCTTCCTGGAGAAGGTTTTCTCTGTTGTCATGTGCCCAGAAACCCCGTACATCTATAAGCATACTTGCAACAGTCCCACCCTGTTTGCATGCAAGCAGATCAGCCAGTGTTATTGTCAACGGGTCGGCTGGTTTCACCATATCCCAGATTTCATCCCTTACGTCCTCAATACACAGCTCATAGTTCCCCCCCTCAATCCATTTCTGGTGGACGTCCCTGTTCATTATTGGGAAATTATCCAGTGTCAGTGTCATCTGAATGGAGAATTCTACAGGATTTCAAATTTGACAAAATAAATTCTTGGATAAGGCCCAAGCTCAATGTGCATGTATCTGGCAACTTGAGACATGTGGATCTTGCTCAAGAACCACAAGCAGGAATTGCAGAAGCTTTTTGTTGGAAGATTGCATCAGGAAACATCAAAAACTCTTGATGTCACCCTTCTTTACTTCCATACTTTAGTTTTGCTTAACATGATAAAAAGTAAAAAACAAAATTTCAAACACATTATTACATACAGCAGGCAAAGGAAGCATTTTTAACCCAAACCTGAACAATGTATGGATATCTGCAGTTGTGAGGAACCCCCTTCCATGAAGATCAAGACAACGAAACAAATATGTTAATCCTTCTGGAGTGTCTTTGTTCTCTAGAGCTAGAACAAAGTCAAGAAAACTCTCAAAATCCATTTCCCGAGCATTACCACCTCCACTTTTGCCCCGTCGGACATGCTCATCAAACACTGGATATAATCATAAGAAAAAGTAGCAGTTAATCTCTTTAAGAATTTTAAATTTAAGAATTATCTTTAAGATTAATAATACCCTCACATTCAGTTAATCTCGAGAGACCATGAACTCTTAACCACTGTTTTTGAGGACATTAATATAACCATCCACAACACATTCATTTTCAACTCTCGTCTAAAATTCCGAGTCGAGTCAAATTGGATACTTAAACTCCGGTAGAGGGGGTACAAAAATTTTGGGATGTACCCAATGGATGAGAGACCGACATGATCTGGAGGACAGGTTTCAAGGTCGAATCCCCCTTCCCTCTCATCTCTATATATCCAAAGAACACATACCAACTGTGGGAATAAATACATGCACTAGGACAAATCTTACCAACAATTCTATTCAACAAGGGCATGCATTAGTTTGAATTAATGACTAGCAGTATAGTAAACCCCAAAATTGATTATGGGGCTGTGTAGCTATCTTCATTGGTCATGAATAATTCACATGAGTTAACTATAATAACCTGATACTTATAAGCAGACAGCAAACAAACTAATAAGCAGCAGTGATTTTTGGAGCAGTACTTGAAAGACAAATCTCATGACACATACACATAGAGGAAAGAGGAAGGCAAAACAAAAATAGAAACATTTACAAAGCATAGGATGAGACAATATCTGGGAGCAGTTCTAAGTAATAATACATGAAGTGAAATTTTAACTTAGTACCATTACCAAACCGATCTTAAAGTCAATGGCTTCTAAATTAATAAAATATTTAGGAAGCTCTACTTGCCACTCCATTTAACAAGATATTTTGGAAGGATCATTTAGTTGTTCGAAGTTCTCACATACTCCCTGCATTCCGAAAGATGGCCCTACTATGATCTGAGATAAAAGTTTAAAAGCAAAAGTATTGTGTATTTTCGTTACTCTTATAAGTAGTTGTTGATAATCAATGACTATTATTTAATGGAAAGGAGTAATTTTTCATGAGAAATAATATTTTCCGGAGATTAAGAGTCTTATCTTGGAATGACACAGAAAAGAAGCAAATATATTTGGAACAGAGAAAGTATCATTTCCATTTGGAAGAAACTAAGATTTATGGCTCAACGCTTGAAACAGGCCTCGTTTAGAGAGAAATAAGAGTGCTTCACGTAGGTTGGAGAATACATCAGAGAGAATTAGAAACCATTTTTCTTCTTATTTTCTACTTTTTATGGTAGATGTGATCCATCCCTGAGCTGTGACCAGCGGACTATATAGTCATTAATCCCAAGAATGATAGTAGAGGCCCATAAACCTCTTATACCTGGGGAGTTCCCCCATTTTCTAGTTCACAAAACTTCATTTCTATGCCAAAATAATTTATTTTTAAAAGGAACTTCGGCGATATAAGCAGTTCCTGGATAAGATGTGCAACAGAAATTCTTCAATGAACATGAAACGGTCACTTATAGAATAGCAAAAATATAACTGATGTTGCAAACGATACAAAAAACAGAAGAGCATCCACAAAATGGAATATAGGGCAAACTCAGTTGCAATTCCAAGCAACGCTAAAATTCTGAGTGAATTGTTTAGCAAATCTCGATCCTGGGAGAGGGGTACAGGGTCAGTTATACCTCTTTCAATAAAAATATCTGTCAATGTCCCATCTGCATAATCTCGAAGCTCCAGTTTGCTCAGAGTTCCATTCATATCCTTATCAAGAGCAAGGAACATATCTGCATATACCAGTTCTACCAGTTACAAGCTAACGCAGCAAAAAACTGATACAAATCAGGAAAACAAATAATAGATAGCCATGAATCATTTCCCCACCTCCACAAACACAGGCAAAATAAAACTAAAAATACTAGATATCTCAAACATTGCAAGATTCAATTTGAGTTTTGAAGTATCAGTAGGAAAAAAATCTTCATCATCCCTAAATTTTAACTTCATTTTCAGAAGCTGATCTATACTTTTAAATTTTATTGATATTGTAGAGCTGACCAAATTCCACCATTCCCATACAATTTTTACAAAAGAAGCAAGTTATAGGTAGAACTACAGAAGTGCCCTAGTGTTAAATGATAATGCATTCCCCAAATATCCAATTTTGTCTATAATCCAGTTGCAAGTTAGCCCTTATGATTTACTGATAAAATGATCTTTTTTGGTATGAGCATATGTCAATTCATATCTAAATTTGGGTCAAGGGAATTATATACATACACAATACACAACGATTAAGACTGATGAATTAAAAACATACAGTGATTGATTTTTAGATATTGAGAAGTAAAGCAAACAAAAATTTAAAAAGTATGTCCAACATATACTTTACAACATAAAAATATATTACAATAGAGTAAACATATTATTGAATTTTTATAAATTAATGCTTCTTGATTGTAGTTTAAGGCTTGTGTCACGCATTTTTCAATAAGGTTTTCATATTCTCAAAAAATTTATTAAGAGGGAGTTCCCTAGAGTAACTAGTATGGTTGAGAAAATAGAATTGCCTAGGAAACCTTCAACAATTCTTATTCCTTTTACAAATACCTATCCTTTTTTATTAATTAGTTTTATCAATTATATTTTATTCATATCCATTTAAAATTTGTTCATTTTATTAGCTGTTATTCATTTCCTCTTAATCTTTTTTCATTCAATTAAGTAAATATAACAAAAAACTTAAATGATACACACGCATCGATTGTACTTCATTCTCTAGTTCCCAATAAATGTTACTCTTACCTTGATAACGAACCATGAAGGTATAATTTTATATTTCTCTTTATTTTTAACATTTAGATTGTTTTATATTATTGATTAGGCCTAATTAAAATAAAGCATGAAGAGAAAATACAATATTTTATTACTATCCAAGTTTATTTTAAGTATTAATTTTATACAACTATAAATATAAATATTTTGTTAATATCGTCATTCAATTTTTTAAGTTTCTGTTATAATAATTATAAAACTTATAAAATGAAAATCAGATTAGCCATTTAACAGGATATTTATTAAAATATAATAATAGACAATACAAAGAACTAAAAATTATTAAAAATTTATTATTAGATTAAGTTTTCTTTCGAGATCTATATTATCCTCTACACAGCACTTTAAATGCATTACATAAACCAAATCAAGTAATTATATATGCTAAAATTTGATATATGCAGTTTCACCAAACATGGTGGTTACTCTAGGGGAACTGGACTTAATAAATAGTATATTAACTATAAACTATGCAGCAAATCACATTAAATGTAAACTATGAGGCTAAGTACCCTGCACATGCAGAATCGTACATAATATCATTAAATATTATTCCAACTGATACATTACATATTAAATTTGAATCTAATCATGCTATCCAAATCTAAATAGTAAAATTTAAAATTTAACATGAATTTAAATAAAGAGCATCTTGTCACTTACAATAATTTACTAGTTGACATTACCGACATCTGTAATATTTATATTGTCATTAAGAAATTGCATGTCTTTTGCACAGGTAAGATGAAGCACTTTGCAAGTTAACCATTCTGATCAGAAAAGGAAAAGGAGTAATAACTATACTACTAAGGAGCTCAACTGATATTGAGTAGTTATTAACGATATATTACAAATCGTTCGAGAAGTAGGCATTAAAACACAATTAGAAAATAACTAAGAAGCATATAAATGGTAATATACTGAAATTAATAAACAGGGGACAAAAATCAAAACTTAAACTCATATAAATTGGATAACAGATTATTTTCATACAAATACAAAATAATAATATAAGGGACAATAAGAAGAAAAAGCCAAGACCAACATGGCAAACATTGAATCAAAATCAAATCAAAAGAAAATGGTGGAATTAGCATATTCTTTCCATCCCCGAAGTCAAACTCCCGTTTGATTCAGATTGGGTTTAGATGAGTTGATAAAGCGAAAGGTTTGTTTATTTGCATTACTGCCCTTAAGAGTAATGATCGAGAAATACTGGTGCCACATACTTTACTGAGAGGTTAGTTAAGGAAAAATATTTCTAATTTAGGAATTGATGCTTATATTGGGATGTCGAAAAGGAAAAAAGACATAATTTTGGGACTAACATATGATATAGAACCTCAGGGATGACGCCACTAAAGGGAAATTATGGATGCATATCAGCTTTTCTATAAAAATGACTTTGTTAAAATACTATAAAAGCCTATAATATTGAGAATACATGCCGGAATGTGATTGGAAGGACAACATTGATAGTTTCAGAACTTTAAGATGACTCTTAAAAAAATGAGTTGAAATTTTAGTGGTGAAAATGAACTCCTCTAGATGGTTAAAGAACAAGGAATAAGTAACAACTTAAATGCTCTCTAATATCTGCAGCATTTAGACTTATGCAATACAGCAGACACAGAAACACACACAGAAATATTAAGGCAAAAGCCTAACTAAATTTGACGAACTGACCACATATGCGTTGAGCAGATGTCAGCGAAAACCAGTTTTCAGCTTGTTCAGTATCTGTAGCTTCTTCCTCACTTTCCTAGCGTACATGAAAGAACACACAAAATGGAATGTAAAAATAAGCAACACATTGACCAAAGAAGTTCAGCTGCAGGACGCAGCATGAGGGCAAAGAGTAGAAAGACTGCTACCTGATACATGAAAATGAATTCCACAACAAATTGGCTAGTGATATAGGTACAACTTTGTATTGAGGAACTTAGGCCTCAAATCGGAATTAAAACATGCTCCCATCAAACTTGAATACATTGATGAAAGTGGTAATGATTAAACTAATACATTTCATCTATGACGTATTCAATAAGAAATACCTGGTGTAGTTCCATCAACTCCTGAAGACAATTACTAAGCAGGACTTTCTTTATGCATGCCTTTCCTGTTATTAACAATTAGTTTTTAGGCTCAATTGTAAACAAAAAGGCAACACCTCCATGCAACATAATTATTGAACTGAATGACAACCTCGTTTATGTGGATCACAAAAGAAAAAGAATTTGTGTGCGGCTATGCGACAATACATCTGAACAAAAGCTGCAGGCATGTCTCTTAGTTGTGCCAAATTGGGAATGAGACCTCTTATATAGGATTCCATTTCCTATTTCCAAGAAGAGTAAAAGAAAAAAGAAATTAGCACATTTAAAGTCATAGTCAAGAAGCTAACCCCCCAATATCCCCACAACCATTTGCATTATCAAAGACTCGGAACTACAGTAACATACATGAGGTTGGAGGAAGCCATCAGAATCCTCATCAAGCTCACTCATATCGATTCTGGCTTGAGTAAGTGAAACCTGAAGCATAATGAAGCAATACTCGATTACAGTAAATTTTTGCATTCAATACAACTTTAGAACATCCCACCCTCTCTTATTTACATAATGCATCTACTGATCAATCCACCATGAAACAGACTTTCTACTGAAAGTATTTCATAGTAACATGTACTACCTATAACGTGAATGGTGATAGCACTTGTGGATAGTAAAGATAAGACTGACAATATTAGTAAGGTGAGCTGTTTTTAGTAGGATATGATCTTGAGTCCGTCAATCATCTCCAGAGGAATTTGCTGAAATTCTACTTGCAGACCCGGATATCCCATCATAAACCATGCTTGTTAACTAATTCATTATTTTATCAGAACAGCTAGATGCTTGGATCATCTTACTTCCACATATTCTTAAATGACTGGATACCTTAACCAATGCATCAATCCAACCACATTTAATCAACTTTATATGAGGAACAAAACCTGATAGATAAATTGCTATAGTTTGTTGAATAAGATAAGGATCACAGTTAACTATCTCGCAAAAACGATGAGGCAATCAAGGGGTATCAATTTTAAAATTTTTTTGAGTTTCTTATGATACCGCTGTATTTAAATTAACTATCTTGTGGAAAGTTTACTTTTATGGTTAACTCTACGCCCTTATTTTTAATTCAAATATACCTCATAAGAGGCACAGAGAGGAAGCTCAAACGAGGGTTCCATACCAAAACAAACAAACTGCAATTCCACCCTAGAAAATCAAAATTTAAGAGGGAACGGATTGTGTTGAAAGCTGTAGGTGTTAAAGGAGCAGCAGCCTTTACCGTACGCATCACATAGAGATAGAAAGGTAAGATGGAAATTCTTCCTGATTCATCCTTCTCAAACTTCATGAAATTTGACGGGCTGAAAAAGCGCCGACATTTAAGGCCGATCTGTTCTGTACATACGGATGCAATGTGGCAGAAGTCTTCATAATTCATCTAAATAATAACAGAGTAAATGAAACTCAGTAAAACTTCACTTGACCAATTATGCAAGCCTTAGATTCTACAATGTAGTGACCTTAAAAACTAATATATTCAAATACAATGGAATTACTGATAAATTCAAAGATATGTAACAAAGAGGGGAAAACACTATTGTACAACCCAGTTATAGACTAATTAATTGCCAAATCGAAAAGTTCATTTAACACAAGCCATTCAGATTGAGGATATGAATGCGGCTAAACTATTCGGTGACAAACAATTTGACATACTGCAAACTGGAGTAGTTTCATTGAAGTGCATCTAAGATTTACAGACCATGCAACGATGCATGTTGGATAGATACCACAAGATAACTGGAGATTGTGGCATTAAAGTTCTTCAGTATTTGATGTTTTGTCTTTTCATAAAACTCATACAGAATGAGAATCCGGAATGCATGCATCAGTATTAGGTAATAAAAACGTCTTTAACATTGTAAAATTATGACGTTTTTTATACTACGTTCATCTCTCAGTCAGGAAGTAGAAGATAATGATTCATATATTATATATATAATTCAGGAAACTGGAGGTTTCCCCAGTAAAAATTCTGCAGTATGATGTCCCCCATTTTTGGGGGGGACTCTACACCAGAATAAATACTTTAAGACTACATCCATATGTTTCATGATGCAAGCTGTGAACACTTCTGGATGGAAGGATAAACCAACAAAGACTATGGGAAGTTTCCCCAAAATAAGGTGGGTGGAAGAAATCAAGTGAGAATGCTAATAGTTGCATTCCTCTATAAGTCACTGGAAATGTCAAATGAACAATGACCTACCTTTTCAGCTCCAGTCGCATCATCGATAACACAATTTTCCCTCAGGCAAACCCACATAGCATCAAGGTCATCAGCATTCAGCAAAAGATCAGATTGTTTCTGATTAGAGAAAACTATTAGTACTAATCATGCCTCTAAAATCAATCCAAGAAAGCCATTATAGAACATAAGATGAACTTATCGTCTGAATTGTGAACGGGAAGAAATACAGAATCTCCCAACTGCATGCCAACCCCCAAAGGTACGGTGAATTTATTTCAACCAAAATTTACAAAAGGAAGGAAAGACAAAGGCAGAAAAATAAGAGCTCCAAACCCAAAAACTACTGCAATCTGAATTCGGATGCTCAATGTCAACGATATAAAGATAAAGAAATAGGTTTAGCGGAATAAAACCAGATCTAGGAGTAGTTAAACAAAAAATCACAACCAAATACCTTGAGAAACCGATATTTTGCCAGCCTCTGGACCCTATGACTGATGGAACCTTCTTCAGGTTTCTGAATTAGAAAGAAAAAGTAGTACAAGTGTTCAAGAGAAGAACTAATAAGGGTACGAAAGCACCCAATATCAAAATATACCTTCTTGTAGAAGCTTGGAATGGTGCCAGCTTCTGCGCTCTTTTGTTGCTTCTCCTTAAAAATATCGAGCAAAATTCTTTTGGTCTCCAGTTCTGAATTAAGCATTTATAATTCCAAATTCTCAATACGGGGATTGGATCAAGATACTAAGTGTTTGAGCACTTGTCAGTACATACATACCCATTAGGGCCTCGGATCCGAGGCCAGCACCAGATCCGATATAGCGGCGGAGATTACGAACCCAAAGCATGGAAGAGGCCGACGGGATTTTCCTCTGTGCCGATGCCTCGCCGTCACTAGACCCGCTGTACATTTCCAATTAATTCCAAAACCCTTCTTCAACTCGACCTGTATCTTTCTTCTTCTTTGTCTAGTTACAGATTCCACGGGTACTAAGCTAATCCAAGAAATAACAATATCCAACAATGTCTGGCGGAATCTGAGAACTGGGAACAAGGAGGTGACTTGTGAGGGGGATCTGTACTCCTGCACTAAGAATGCAGCTTCTAAGAGTGTGGTTGGTCTATTGATTTGGATATTATACATGATTCAAATGTGTATAGAATTGAGGCGTACTCTATTAAGTGTTTTCAATTTATTGCATACGTTAAATTTATTTTAGCATTAAATAATTATATTTAACTTTTACATTCATTATTATTTTTTATAGGATTAGTTACATTTTGGTTTTTGAATTATGATTTTTTTTACATTTTTGTATTTAATTTTTTTTTATTTCAACTTATCATCTCAACTTTACCAAATTTTATATTTTTTCATTTATAATTATTTTTCATCAAGTTTTTTGTTAAAAAAACATTACATGTGGTGCAAATGTGATATTTAAGGGTTATGTGATGTGATATTTTTTACATATGCACAACATGTGATGTTTTACCGGTAGAAAATCAACAAAAAAAGATCATATAATGGTCAAGTGCATATTTTGCAAAGTTGAGATGGCAAGTTACACAAAAAAAAAGTTTAGATGTCAATGTGCATAAATGGACATAGTTAGGATGGCAAAATATAATTTATTCTTTTTTATAATGGAAAATTGCATGAAACTCCCTAGTGTTATGAAAAATTCAGTTAAAACAACCTATGCTAAAAATATAGACAAAAAAGATCCTATCCTTTTTGAAATTTTGCACACTCTCCTTTTGTCTTTTGTTTTACTTAATGGAGTTAATTATTTTAAAAATTTCCGTTATATCTTATGTAATATAAATTATTGTTGTTATAATAATCTTTGGATTTTAATGATTGCATTAAAATCATAGTATTTAATCAACTTTTAATAGTCACTTATTTTCAATAAATAAAAATGAATAGTCCAAATTTTATATATTTTAAAAACATATTCTATACTTATAAACATATATATATAGGGGTAGCAGATAAGTCGAGTCGGCTCGAATTTGAGTTCGACTCGAGCTCGAGCTCAGTTGTGTGTGTTCACCTGGCTCGCGAGCTGGCCTTTTATATATATATATACATTTTTATTTTTAAATTTTTTATATATTTAATTTTATATTTAATATTTGATCAATTTTATAATCAAAATTGACCATATATTATAATTATTAATCAATATCATGCATTTTACTTTGGATGATAATAAATTATGGTACTTTTATTTATACATTTAATCTTTATAAAAAAATAAATTTAATCAACAACTTAGTAAATTATAATATTTTTTGTAATTAAAATTATTATTTAATATGACATATATAAACTTTATGTTATATTTTAATATATATTTGTATTACGTTATATTTTTTTTAAATTGACAAGTAATTCACTTATTATTTTTTATTATTTATAAAATTATGTCAAAATTTAGTAATTCCTATGAATTAATCTAAAAATCATAATAATAATAATAATGATGATGATGATGATGGTTGAACAATTCTAATTATTATTTTATTATATAAATAATGAGATTAAAAAATTTAATCAATAATTGTGATATCTTAAAATTCAAGCACTCGATTCATACGAAATTTAAATATATACAAGTCTTAAAATTCAGGCACTCGACTGTGACATCGTGCCCAGATCTGGGTGGCTGACGACACTCATCGCCACCCAGATCGAATGATGTCGCCACCCAGAGAGGATAAATGTATAAGATGTAATTTTATCCATTCAAAATGGTCAAAAACTGAAAGTAAGTAAAAATATTATCCCACTCTCATTTCTAGCCCATGTAAGTGACTTTTCTTTTTTCTTTTGTAATGAAAAGGGTTTTTATTGTTGGGTTTTATAATTATAATGGGCTTTTTTTGTCTAGTTAATTTACACAGGTAAGTTTTTAGCAATTTTCCAATAGCACAGGGGGTATTATGCAAGTTGCCCTTTTCATAACTACATTTTGATAAAAAAAAAATTCTTATTCATTTTATCCTATATATATATTTTAAGTAACAAGCTCGGTTTGGTGTGCTGTGCTCGTATGGATGACCTTTCATCTGCGCATCACTTTGAGGAATCATTTTCTAGTGGACTTGGCTAGAAAGCTTAGAACAGATTCACGAGGAACTCGAACCAATCCCTGGATGTGGGGGAAAAAAGATTTTTTTATTGAACGTATTAGTGATGAAAAAAAAGGTATGTGCGAAAAGCTGATTTCCCAAAGCAGAAAGCGAGAAAGGGCTTCGCTATGAATCCGTAACGACGTACCGACTGGCTCTCTGATAGATTCGTAGATAGAATGGCCTTTAATCGACCCCTTTCTATCAATGGTGCAGTTGAAGCAGCTAATAAGAACATCAAGAGGAGATGTGGACACTTTCAGTACCCTTTTTCCTTTTCCTTGCAGTTGAAGCAGCTAATAAGAACATCAAGAGGAGATGTGGACACTTTCAGTACCCTTTTTCCTTTTCCTAGACAAGACTGAGTCGATTGCCATGATACAGTAGACTAATACCTATTCTTACTGCAATTGGACAGAGTCAATGTCTCCATCAATACTCTTAGTCCATGATCCTGCGCCTAAAGCACCGAAGGAAGGGTAGACAGAGTCAATGTCTCCATCAATACTCTTAGTCCATGATCCTGCGCCTAAAGCACCGAAGGAAGGGTAGATGCGGCTAGTGCGCTAGAATGAAAATGTCTTGTTCTATTCTAATCTAAGGCTCGGAAGAAAAGTGGAAATGGAAGCAGATCAGTTTCGGGTGAATGGATACTGTAGCACCCCCTTCGCTACAAGAGCTATATCTACCCTAAACGTCATACTTATAGTAATCCATGTGTTCATATATATACATTTGCACATAATCATCTAATTAATTTGCATACGTAATCCCAACGTCATAACGACATAGTCAACCCACAACATCACATATATACAAATCAAACACCACAGGTGATCCACCATAGTTGATCGCTACGCCTATGTTCTCTTTATACAAATAAAATAAGATTTGTACTCTAGCTGACAAGAGGAGAAAATAGCATACTGGCCCGACCTGCCTGAGTATAGTGCGTAGACCTATTCTTCAACAGTCAAACACCTCAAAGTCTACTCCTGAAAGAAAATGTCAACAAAGGGATGAGCCTGCCACTCAGTAAGTAAATAATCAGCCCTATTTATATATGTATATCAAACACAGCCCAAACAGGACAAGTAGGCAACATGCATGGATTACAGTCAATTTAATTCCGACATAATCAATTGTAGTACACCACATAGCTATCTCACAATAAAATAATCAATTAAACTTCCTTTTTCCTAGTTTGCTTACCAGAAAGTGATATCGTGTTTTTCCCGTCAACTCAATCTCACCGTTATATAAATTTAAATGAATCCCCTTGACAGCCGGCTCATCAATCTCATTTCGCGTCATAGCTCTTTTCAATTCGCATCGTAGCTCTTTTATTTCGCATCATAGTTCTTTTCACATCACATCTTTTTCATATCGCATCAAAGCTCTTTTCATTTCATTTCTTTCTCATATCGCATCAAAGCTCTTTTCATTTCATTTCGCCTTATAGGCTTTTCAACACATCAAGGGGTATTCACGCCACAATATATATTCAATTTCCACCACTCCCTCATTTTCACATATCACCATTCTTGTAAGCAACTAGTAACGTAAAACAGTATCTATTCTCATTTTCGGATATCCAAAACACATCAAACAACAAAACATAATATTTCAACGTATTTGCTTATTTCATGTACACAATACCATCAATCAAATCAAATCAAATCATCCATCACTCATATACTTTCAAATAAATCCATATCAGCACGAACCACAAATTCAGATAACAGTAAAATCACAATTAAAGATACATATATAGACAATACTAATTATTTACTTATTTCAACCTCACAACGTTTCTTTCTACTCGATCGCTAATTGTCAGTCCTTTCACCTCACCCCCGTATCCTATAATGAGTTATACCACATACAATTAATATATCGAGAATATCCTAATTTCTTTTAAATATAAGATTGAATATCATTTGTACAATTTCTAATAATACTTTAATATTTCATTTCTATTGAATATAAATCTTCTTTTTTTCTCTTTATTAATATACCATTTATTAAATATAATTTTCAGAATATTTCTATGAATTTTCTATCAATTTCTCGCTATTGTACTCTTTAATTGAACAATAATACATATAATTGCATATTTGGTTAACAATTCCGATGGAATTATATAAATTAGCTATAGTAATATTCAAATCTAACGAATTTAATAATCCAATTAACCAACGATATTATTTTTATATCCAATTTGATATTTAATTCGACACTATTCTAAATAGCCAAACCCGTAAAATACTCCGATTAAATGGTACATCGCTTAGTATAAACAACATTTAATAAACGGACTAATTAAATAATATAATCATATAAATTAATAAAAATTATAATTGAAAACCTTACCTCCGCCGCGAACTATGGAAACAGGAAATGAAAATTGCTTAATTTGGTAAAATTGTGAGTGATTGAACTCACATATCTATATATATATATACATATATGTAGGGGTGGGGCGGTGGGTGATGGCCCACCCCCAAACCCTTTTGTCCTCTCTTTCTCTTTTCTTTTTTTCTTTTTCTTTCATATATAGGTATGTATATATATTATTTACATATATATATATATTTATTATTTAGTAATATATATTATATATAATAATATTATTATTTTATTTATTTAATTAAATTTTTTTCAAAATACCATTTACGTCCTTCCTAATTTTTTTTAATTAATATAAATTGTCCCGAAATATTATAATAAACTCCAATTTAATTCATTCAAGTGTTATTATATTCCAATTAAGACCCCATAATTTATTTACTAATTAACTAAATTTCATAAAAATTTATCAGTTAATCCCCCAATTATATATTATAATTTTTGGGGCGTCACAGATACTATGAGATAGAGCGAGAAAAATTGAATTTGATTAATTCAACTTATAAGACTTTGGAACAATTAAAAAATTACAAAAATGAAACGATTTAGTTTGAACAGCAAAGGGCGATTAATCAAGTCCGACAATGGGTTTTCCAATTCTGAGTGCCACCTGGAAAGCGGGGTGCCGCCGTATTGAAAGATTTTGAGGGACCGCCGCCGCATCAGGTGAGGTAAATCTTCTTAGAACAAAGATAAGATATAGTCAGTGTGTTAGGAGTGAAAAGGTCAAGATGAAATATGAAGGTTCAGAAAAGTCTGGTAGAAAAATCATTAACGAAGACTAAGACTGATGAGGATTGAGGGATCTTTCGTTGTAATTGGTCAGACTAGAAAAGAAAGAAATTGCTCCAAAAGAACTTCCCCAACCGTCTCAAGTCAGGAAAACACTGTCCTCCCCCCTCCCCTAAAAAAAAGGTAAAATTGTCGGCAGATGCCGTCCACTTGAGTGGCAAAAGTAACCGGTTAGGTTGACTTTCTTTTCCAGGCCTGTTCGGACATACGGTTCATGCGGAAGATCAAGTTGGTGAGCCGTGTGAAGGGAAACCTTCCCGCACGGTTCGGAGAGCACTGGATTAGAATGAGAGATTCACCACTTAGTCTTCAGCCGTGGCAATCACTCACCTTTTTTCTTTGCTTAGCCCGGGCACCAGCACTGAAAGGCTGATCAAAAGAAAGAAGGGGCCGAAAGGGCGCCTTTTTTAACTCTAGAAACATAAATAATATAATTTAAAAAATATTTTGTTCTAATTATTTTATAAAAATTATCCACATACATAAAATGTGCCACACTTGCTAGTATATATAAATTATAAATGTTTTCTTAAAAAAAGGATATATATTTTTGTACTCATTGACTATACATGAATTGAATTTACCCCTTTAGGCCTTGTTTACTTGTTAGTATAGAGATAATTAGGACATGATATAATTGGGATTGAATACTGCTTTGGTTGGGATTCTTTAAACAATGATGTTTACTTTAGGTAGGATAATTATATTGGTTATAGTTAAACATACTTATTATTCATATTTGCTATAAGGATTATGAAGTATTTTTACTTTTTTGTCATTGAATAAGACAAAACGTCTTGTCATCATTGATAAGTGCGGGAATAGCACAAGTTCAACAAGTTTGGACTTTCGTCTTGGACCTAAATCAACAAATAGAGACTTGAAGAATGAGACTTGCAAAACAACAAGTTAGCACTCTAACGCCTAAAGTAGTACTAGATTCGAGAGAAAATAATTGCCAAAAATAGATGAAATGAAAATTGAGATATGATGATCATTTTATGAAAGAAATTATGCTAAGATCACGGTTAAAATGCTAGATGAAAGTTGACAACAATGTTTAAGAAGTCCAAAAGGTGTCCCCTGCCTGGGGACAAAACCTGTATATATATAAGGGTGACTTCTTGCGATGGGAGTCTATACATCTTCCTTAATTTTTGAATGAAGAGGATGAAGGTTGTTTGGATACGCCTTAATATGTTTTTGTCTTCTGTTAGGTTTGCTTTTGAAGACCTATCTCCGAATTGGGGGAGATCCTTCATCTACGAGGACTCCTAGCTTTTAGAGAATCCTAGCCACCAAGGAGTCCAAGGCTTTTGGGGGACCTCCTTGGAACCGTATCCTCCATGTTGTCGAAGAGGTACATTGGGCTAACCAAGCATATGCCATGTGAAGGTGGTTAAGTGTAGGCTTTGGACCAATCATCTTTTATTGGGCCATATCCTTAGGCTGCTCCCATGACTACCTTAAGCCCCTACCTTCATCTTTAAGTTTTGGGGCTTATCGGGTTGTTAGGTGCCTTTGAACTTTTTATTCTTCCTTAGATTGGACTTCTTTGGGTCATATGTATCATTCAGTCCAACCCACTCTAAGGAGGAGTGGTGTCCTCTAACTCTATCTTAGAGTAGGAGATTGCTTATGTTTGAGGGGGATGGTTTCTTCCTTGCCTTATAAGAAACAAGTTGTCGTGGGTGTCCCCCTTCTCTGATCTTTTCCCGCCTCTTGTTTCCTTTTTTCAAAAATATGGGGCTTTGAACCCTCGACTTATTAGAGGTGTATGATGGCTAGTAATCTTAGCCACCATGATTGCTGCCTTAGAGGGGGGCATTTGATAACCACCCCCTCCCACGCGCCTAATATGCCATGTAACTGCCTAATAGGGAGCGGTTACAGGGTGACGTGGGTTTAACTCTCCCCCTCTCCCCCCGGTCCTTGATTCAAAGTGTAACTTCTCTTTTCTCCTCCTTCCTTTCCTATATTCTTCTTGAAGAGCAAAGGTTTCCTCCGAAGATATATAAGTATCTCATTCTTCTTCTACAATTCTTCTATAATTTCCTTCTAGGAGTCCTTTTATGGCGTCTTCAGATGAATTCGTTAGATTTGTGAGGGACACCTTCCTAGGTGGGGGGGGGGCTGTTCTTTTTGCCTGCCCCCACCCTCCAAAATGCTGGAAAAATAGTTTCTTTTATGTGTTGCCTCCTCATGCTTGGACCTTCCCTGATTGCTGGATACATCTTCCTCCTCCTACTGTAAATGTCAGGGCAAAAACTGTTATCTTTTCTTCCTTGCTGGCTGAACTGAATGAGTGGCCTTATGACTGTGCTTTGATCGATGAAAGGCTCTTAGGGCATTTTGGCTTGAGTCCTTAGGTGGAACCTTTGTGCGATTCCATAGGTATTTATATTTCTCCTTATTCTGGATTGTTTTATCTTAACATGATCGTATTTGCATCTCATTCTTTTTTCTTGACAGCGAACATTATGTTCAGTAAAATGATGCATGATCACACCTCTAGAGGTCGTGCTGGGGGGACCCCTCCCTCCAAATCTCTTAGGGGGACCAGTGCGTCCAATGAATTTAAGGGAAAATAGCCCATAGAATGAGTTCCCTGGGCACCCCCTTAACCAGCCCACGAGACCTTCTTTTGGACCTCCCCCTCCTCCTCCCCTAAGGATGAGAGGGGTGTCCCCCTCAAACCTTCCAGTGCCTCCTCGGACTGTTTGCATACTCGCCAATCTCTAAAGAAAGGGAAGAACTCCCCCTTGGTGACTGAATTTATGACGGTAGTGGTAACTCCAAGGAACAAACGCCTCCTAGCTTTGATGACTTAGGATGAGCTTAAGAGAATAATTTTTTCATACGTGGTTAAGGTACATTTTCTTGATTTGGTTGCTTTTGTTTCTTTCTTTGGAATGCTTCTTGATGCCTTTTCTATTTATGTTGTAGACGACCTTCGCATGTGAGGAACT
>NC_026154.1:8872515-8888609 GCF_000512975.1 Sesamum indicum
TATGCACGCGAAGCTCGCCGCGAGCTCCACGACGTGGACAACTGGGCTTGCCCCGTTGTGCCACATTTCGGCCCAAATTTCACCGTTTTCGGTGGATTCCGGCGCAGTGGTGGAGCTATGCCATCAAAATCCTACACATGAGAATACAAACCATAAACACTAACAAAAAATTTTAAAAAGTGCAGAAAAGTAGAAAACATACCTTCATAAACTCTATGTTCTTGATTCTATCGACTTTCTTTTTAGACTTAATGGTCAGATTCAATATTTTTAATCTTAGTAATGTAAATCTCTCACGAAATAGGGTTTTGTCAGATTTTCTCTCTCAATCCGTCAAAATGAGAGCTCTGGTCTAGGACTGGTCAAAAGTCCCCTCATATATATGGATGGACATATTAGTTATAGCCTCCAAAAAATACGTCCAATTTAACCAGGGGGCAATGTGACTCCATGTTGAGAATACAGGACTTGAAATTGATATTTTATTATTCATAGGAGGATTTTGATATTTTCTCAAAGTTCAAAATGAACTTAGTCATAAAAAAGTATTTCATTTAAATATGAAAATAATTAATACGTGTGAAGTAAAAAAGTGAGTTCTAATATCAAGATCATTTTCTTGCATTTTGGCTCACCTTCCACTTTTCTTGCTCTCTCTCTTTCTAATCGGAATGGGTGGATCCATGGATGGGAGAAGTGCGTTTGCCCCATGTATGGTGGCTATGGTCCTTACATAGGTGCGACCCATAGTTGATATTGATGTAAAAAACTAAGGTTTAATTATATAGGATTATCATACAAATTACGATGTGTTGTCCAAAGTTTTTATAGCTGATATATGAATACGAGAAAAAATTAATTCTTTTTAATTGAAAACAAAACCAAATCAGTACGTATATTTAATGACGTTTGATTTTAACTAGGGGCCAAAATGATTTGAAGATTGGTGGCACCGTCCCGTTTTCACTATATGGGAATTAGTGCTACGAGTGCTTCGTAGGTAAAAGCAAAAACTTGAAGGGCACTATTGAAATATTTTCTGGAAGCTCATTCCTAAAGTAGCAATCTTCGTCACACTTCACCACGAGTTAGAGCATTCAGCAGTCGGACAAATAGGTTCAAATATGGTACTCTCTCTCTCTCTAGAATCTTATTTTTCCCTTCTCGTTATTTGGTTTATGCAAATTGAACTGTTATTTAATTGCTTTTTAAGGGATTATAATTTGATTTCAGGCCCTCGAAGAAGAAGACTTTTCTGCTATAAGACAGTTACAAGAATCACTGGACCACAATCCCAGCGATCCCTCCGTACATTTTAATTTGGTAAAGTGGTTCTCGCTTGATTTTCTCCTTCTTTGTGGTGTATGTGGGTGGGGGTTTTGGTGTGTGTGTGTGTGTGTGTCTGTGCGTGCTCCATTCACTTAGCGCTCTATGGCTCAGGGTGTGCTGCTATGGGAAAAGGGGGGAAGAACGCAAGAAATGAGGGAAAAAGCAGTGGAGCATTTGATGGTGGCAGCAAAGCTCAACCCTCAGAATGCCGTTGCATTCAGATATCTGGGTCATTATTATGCACGCATTGCCCCCGAGCCTCAGCGGGCTCTCAAGTGCTATCAAAGAGCTGTCGTCATCAATCCTGATGATCTGGAATCTGGGGTATGATTCTTTCATGATATATAACAGTTGAGCGAGATTTATCAGAGAATATGCTTGTTTTGGTTCTCTTTATTAGGCAGTTTATCAAGTTTTGGTAGGTAATAACTTAGCAGCTTCACTTTCCTGATCATGTTTGAATCTTTTTGTCACTATGATAATAAAGTGGCGTTGTTGTGATAAGATATGGCCTACCAAGGAAGGGAACTGCTATGCATGACAAGTTGCGAAAACATATCATGAAATATTTCACTTCTTTGTATATTAGTTAGCGATTACTAAAATGCATGAGTCAGGTTGGATTTATAATAAAATACTCAGCGACTCAGCGTGATAAATCTAATTTCATGTTATTGGTGGCATATTGTGGTTTTAGAATTCCGCAAGGCTGCTTTTGAAATTTTCTTTTTTTTGTATATCATAATTTCTTTCAGTTTATTCTGCAAATTTATTGTGGTCAGCCAGTCTTCAGTGTTAATTTCAAGAGTTTTAGTTTTTTAACAGGTTAATTTCATAACATGTTACTGTAAGAATTCATGATAAGAGCTGAAATTTGAAATTTGAAGGAAATTAATATTTTATAAGTCAACGTGCCAAAACATCATAATTAGAGAAATTACTATTGGCTGATTGGAAATTGAAGATTTGAAGTGTAAACAAAATCAATTCAAATTCCTAAATTGTAGGAAGCACTTTGTGATTTATTGGATGAGGGTGGGAAAGAGAGTTTGGTGGTTGCTATCTGCCGTGAAGCTACAGAGAAGTCTGCCCGGGCTTTTTGGGCTTTTCGACGGTTGGGATACCTTCAGGTTTTTGTGTTTCTGTATTCATTTTCTTCTTGGCCCTCTGTTTAGTATTCATCTCATATCTTTAATGGAAGTTGACTCGGTACTTCTTGCAGGCTCATCAAAAGAAATGGTCTGAAGCTATACAGAGCCTCCAACATGCAATTCGTGGCTTTCCTATGTCTCCTGATTTGTGGGAGGTTGTTAACACCATTTGTTGACTCTATTTAATGATTCCTTATAATTCTATGTTTCTGATTGGATGTGGTTATCAGTTCTAAATATTCTGCCTTCAATGTGCTTATGTAGACCTTAGGTCTTGCCTACCAACGGATGGGCATGTTTACTGCTGCACTTAAGGTGATTTCCTCTCTCTGGCTTTCTCTCTGTTTTTTATGGTCACATTGCTGTTATAAAAGAAATCATCCTACTGGTCATTTTTCCAGGTGTCTCTTATACTGTGCAAGCAACCAAACACATAGTTGTATTACATGTTATTAAATGGTTAAATTTATTTACATAATTTATATTCTTCCCCTAATTGATTTATCTGCTTTGATTGATCTCAAAGTTTCTAGATGAGATTTGAAAAAGTGAGAGTGGTATCGAATTAATGCTGTCAATGATTATGGTACTTTTGGAAATAAACTTTCTATTCTGAGGAAACAAAATCTTATTCGACATTCCAAAAACAAAATAGGAGCTTATATTTTCGGGACAAAAGGATGATAATTTATGTGCATGGACCTATATATGAAGGACTCCATCTTCCTTTTTCCTTTTGTACAAATTACTATCGATGCAAATTACTTAATGAAATAGTTTAATTTCCCAACTGACTGCCAATGTTATTAGTCTCTATGTGGTATTACATTGACAGCTATCAACAAAACTATATTACTAGATTACTTTTATTTGATAAGCCACATGGAATCCTAGTATGTAGTTACTAATGCTCATTTTGTGTTTTCAAGTAGTCCTATGGAAGAGCTATTGAGTTGGATAATTCAAGGGTTTTTGCGTTGATTGAAAGTGGAAATACGTGCTTGATGCTTGGTTCTTTTAGAAAGGTAAAATATTCTCTTAATCGTTTCTTTTTCTACCAGTTGTTTTGCTCAATAACCAGTGATCTGGACTGACTTGTATCGTAGCTTATCCTTCATGTTTATTCAGATTACTCCACTCTGTTTACATAGACAGTTCCTAATTTCCCTTTCTTTTGCTGGATGGTTAAAATGTGGATTAGGTCTATGGATAAAGTATTGTGCAAGTCTGAATTGGATAATGCTCCCTGCTTCATCATTTTATTCTTTATTGGGATTGGCATAAAGTTTCAAAAGAAAGCAAAAGAAAGATTTTTATGCATCTTGATTTCTCCAAAGGCACAGGTTGAGAGTAAATGACTTATGTATCAATGCACTTTAAGTGAGGTTACTATAGGAAGTTAACATCTGTTGTGAATATCGCAAAGGAAATGCTGGAGAAGTATTTTTTTATTTTTCTGTTAATTGAACCTTCAATCCGCAAAGTAATGTAAAGAGTGCAACAACCCCAGGAAAAGAATACACAAATCACCTGTGCAGTTCAAGGATGAGTCAAAGTCAGACTTGTTATTGTTGCCATGAGAATTTATAATATGCTTTTTGGTGATTCTGTAGTTCATAAGTGTGGGGTGATAAGAGTGAGTTGTTATAGACAAGTTCTCAATAATCTTTTCCACAATAAGCAGCAGAAGGAGAAGGATGAGTTTTTTGGTTCAGATTTCAGAAATTGCCATAGATGAAACGGGAGTAAATAACTAGATTTATATAATTTGTAGAAATATGAGTCTTTGACGTGCACAGACAAAATTAAGTTTGAGCGGATATAAGCAGCAATGAACTGTCGTCCAAGCTGTAAAATAACTGTTCCATATCTAATTCATAATGTACAAGTTAGAAAAGTTGGTAAAGACATGAATTATGGCATAAGAAAGTTTTGAAAGTAGAGGAAATAAGTCTGGATTTGAAAGGAAGTTATAGATCTTATAGTGGAAAGTCAACACATCATATCAAATTTTCATAACTATCGTATCTATTGAATTGAATGGTTTATGTATTTGTAAGTTATAACGGAGCTCCTAGTATTGGAAACAAGGTCTTTATTGCTGTAGTTCATGTCTTATTAATCCTGGACTAGTTGTACACAGGATCCCTGCCTTCAATTACTGAAAGGCGAAAATCCTTGTAACTTCTAAAACAAGGACCATCCAGGGTATAGCTGCGACAAGAGCCTTGTTTTAGTGAGTGTTGTTTTTGTGGCTCTGAAAGACAGTGTTCTACCAGAATCAGCTAAGATGTTGGTTTAACCCAATGTATCTTGTCTACATCTCTATTATAATTTGATTCTTGAAATTCAATTAAAGCAGCAAAACTCATTCTCCTATAATGTCGCACTTAAGGAATCTATTCTCTAGAATTTATTTCCAATGACTTTTCAAATTCAACCATCAACCTTACTAATGTAAATCTTTGTTACCTCAGTAAACACTTTCCTCTAGATAAAACCTCTTCCTAGCTGATGCCTGTCTGTTAAGATACAAATATTTTAACTTCTCGTCAGCTGATTACTAGCTTCTCCTCTAGCTAGTTCCTAATGAGCATTTGGTGCTTATAGGTGAAGTTGTAATTGTACTGTAAAGGTTATAGATTGACATTTGAATGATGTATTAACAGCATGTTAGGTGCAAGGTAATTTGGTTTGTTAGAAGAGTTTTCCCACTTTTCATTTGCTAAGACTAAGACAAGTGGGATTAAAGAGTCTAAGGTTACCTTGTTTCCCACTAGAAGTAGACTTTCCTGATTCACCCTCATAATTTAGAATGGAAGTTATCTTCTTAGTGCCACAAGAATTTACACTGTAGTATCTTCTATTTATTATCTTATGCACTCACACAGGCACTGTATGTCCACAAACTGACAATGTAATTATGCCTACATAACTATGTGTATACACGCACAAGTACACATGAAATATGCCCATACTTATAGATGAAATTAGCACAAATAAAATGCATATATATGTACGCATTTATGTAGGAAGTAGCACGATTAGTGGTTACTGTACCTCCTAGTAATATAAACACCCATATGTATTTTTATGTAGAAATAGCAGGATTAATGGTTATTGTGCTACCTAATAATAGAAATATGCCTTACAAAAAATGTTTTAACTGTGGACAGTAGCAACAATTGAAGCTGGCTTTTTCTGAGTTGCCTTCTAATTTGCTAGCTACTTTCACGATGCAAGGCGCCAACCTATGCATTCAGGTTACTTTTTTCAATACAAAAAGGCGCACTCTGTACATGCATATACAAAGATAGCAACTGCACGCTTAAGCTTAGCAGAATCTTATATGATAGTGATTCACAATATACATGAATGCCTGAAGTCTTGATCTTGATTCATGGTTGGTCTTATATTTACCCACTGGTGGGTAAATGTATTGATATACACTTGAAATGTTGAACAAAAAACAAATTTACCTGCGTGTAGGTAAATGTATTGATAGATACCTGAAATTTTGAATAAAGATTCAGATGGTGTCATTTGTTTATGTTTACAATATTGACAAGAGTTTCTCAAATAGTTAAAAACCAGTCTTCCTCTTTACTTAAGGGTTCAGATGTGTTAAATTTCTAAGAATTTGTATGCATCATAATTTAATTATTAATAACTAGGCTATTATTATGTGTACATAATTTATGAGCAAGTATATGCATATGTTTGGAGTAAAGTTGTTCGTGGTGGTGCAAGCATGAGCCATGAGTGTAATATTCGTGATTCATGACAAGCAGAATTTTATTCCTGTCCATATATGTAATTAAGTGAACCAAACAAATGATGAAAAATTCAATTTGATTCTATGTCCATAGCCAAACATTAAAAAAGAAAGACCATAATAACCGGCCCCTATGCCGTACATGACATGCTATTAGACTACCCTCATAATTCTTTTGGTATGGGGTCAAACCGTTTCAACATGTTTTGGAGGGAGTTTATAAAGAAGCAGCATTGTGGGCCCACCCGATTTATACTTGAAATTATGTACTTTTAAACTAGTTTATGTATTTATTGAATTATGATGGGGTGCTTTGATTTAGCCACAATTCAGATACCCGTAAGGGCTGGACATTCCAATCTAACTTTTAGAATCGGGGGAAACACGAAAAGTAATATATAATAATATGAAATCATGTCATTCAAATAGATAAAAGAGATAAGGAAATAGAAACTTTAAATAATGAGCGAGCGAGAGAAAAGAGGAAACAATAGATTATGTGAAATGTGGAGAGGAAAGAAGAATGGAAAAAATCTATATGGATAGTACCTTAACAGGGGTAATTTGATTGGTTCACATAAAATCACACCAAGTTAGTTATTAGGATGTTGCTGTATATGCAGTATATATAATTCTTGTAGCATACTGTTATCACTGTTCTCATTGTCTACTTTATCTTTTTCCTTTTATTTTTTTTAAATGAAGGGAATTGAGCACTTCCAACAAACATTGGAAATTTCACCTCACAATGTTTCTGCACTTTATGGGCTTGCTTCTGCACTTCTTGGTTTAGCAAAGGAGTGTGCCAATCTGGGTGCCTTTAGGTGGGGAGCCTCCCTCTTAGAGGTTAGTATCTCAAGTGAAGTCTTTCTTTCTTCTGCAGTTATTGAAATGTATTATGCTTGCCTGAAATAAATTCAAGCTGAACTTAGGAAGCATGTGATGTAGCCGTGCGTGGTACATCTTTAGCTGGTAACTTTTCATGTTCATGGAAGCTACATGGAGATATTCAGGTATAAACTTATCAGAGTTTTCCTGTTGGGGCAATACATTCTCGTATCTTCTTTAAGTTCGGTTTTCTACATGGTATGTTTGTGTATTGTTTTATTTCGTTTCCTCTTAGCTTATGTATGCCAGATGTTACCCATGGGCGGAGGAAGCCAGGCCCAGGCATTCTGACGAGATATCTTTCAAATCTTCTATCAATACATGGAAAAGAACCTGCCATATTGCTGCTAGAATTGCTAGTCACTCCTATCAGCGTGCTCTGCACTTGGCTCCTTGGTTGGCTACTTTGTATGCTGATGTTGCTGTAGCATCAGATCTCTGTTCGTCTTTTAAGGAGTCTCCAAAGACTGACCTGAATGTTTGGTAATTATTTGTTTTTGTAAAATGGATTTATGTTTTTATATTATCATTCTCTTACTCTACCATCAAATAACAAGGTCTGTGGCTGAAAAGATGTGCTTGGGTGCTTTACTACTTGAGAGCTACAACGACGAATTTTGGGTAGCACTAGGATGCTTGTCATATCACACTGCATTAAAGCAACATGCTTTAATACGTGGATTGCAATTGGACGTATCTCTAGCTGTTGCATGGGCATACCTGGGGAAGGTAATTACTAATCCATTAGAAGAAATATTGAAATGATTGTGATGATTACATTATGAACAGGATGGATAACCTTATATTACACTTCTACTGGGAGTTAATATTCAGTACCTTCAGATATTTCGGAAGAAATTGAGTAGTGACAATTAGGCTCGCAGCAAGCTTCAGTTACATTTCTACGTCAAATAACCTAGAAGAGTGATTTTAGATATTTTTGAAGACTCTGGCACATGTTGGCAGGTTATGTCCATTGAAGTGCTGATTTGGCATTGGGAACATGATTTTATATTTAGATAGTCATTTCTTTGAGTTCATTTTAACAATGCATTTGTAACAACTGCAATTGGGCGGAGCTAGGCTGATGGATTTCTGTGTTGAAGTTTGAGTCATTAAGCTTGCAACTTCATTTTTCATGCCATCATCTTTTGATTAAGGTCATTGCGAAAATCACATCACTGACCATGCTAAAGATAGAAGTGCTTTTCAAATCTTAGCATGGAATTTGCTTTGCATTTTATCAGCGACAACAAATTTGGGGTTGATGTTCGAAATCGTTTGATATCAAGTCCAGTCATGTTCTTGATGCATTGTTCTATACAAATCTTGTTACTGAGGTCTGGTGGTGTGTTCTTAATGTATTTGGTCTGTAGCTATTAATGGCACAATCAGTGCCAGTTTTCAGTAATGGTGCTGGCCTTTTCCTTAGTGCACCTCAGCGCCTTTTTCTGTGGTGCCCTGTCCTGTGGCAGCCTTTTCGAAGGGCTTGCACCGTGCTTGCTTTTTGGGATAAGAAAAAGGAAAGAAACCCCTAGCTTTTACTGATTGAGCCTCTTCATTGTCTCCACTACGTTACATGGCGTCTTGTTTTTTCTTCTAAATCATCTTCTTCCTTCTGTTTTCTTCTTTTTAACTGGTTTCTTGCCATTGCCTTCGTCTTCTTCTTTCCTCCCATTTCTTTTCTTTGGATTTTGCTCCTGCCATTTATTGTTCTTCCTGATTTCATTTTTTTTCTTCTTTCTCTCATTTTCTTTTCTTTTGGCACGCAGTTCTCTTCTTTAGTTTTGTTTATTTTCTTTCTCCTTCACTTTTATCTTTTCCTTCTTATTTTATTTTTGTCTTTTTCTCAAGGAAAAAATTACTCATTATTCTGGAATAATTTTTCCTTTCTTTTCTGAGTTTATTGTTGAAATTATTTGTATTAGTGATGTTGTTGATATATAAGAAACTGTTGAAATCATTCCTAAAATAGGGGAGATTATACAATAAATATGAAATATGTATATATTATTTATTTCTTTGATTATGCGGCTCACTTCGATAAGGCGCCATACTCCAAGTCACCTTGGCGTAGTTTGCCATGAGCCCTTAACAATTATGATTTGGTCCCCACTGAATCATGTTTGGATCAATAATATGGAAGAGGTAAAATTCAGAATATTACAAATTTAACTTTTTTTCCATCTACTGTGTAATGGAACATGACTTATCATTTTTAGGTTTTACATACCTTTCTAATCTAAGTGAATCTTTTACTTGGATTTCCTCATCCTGAAGTCAGAGTCAACTAGAGCTTGAGAAAGAAAGAAAAGAAATTCATGTTCTTTACCTTTTAACAAGCAAGACTTGGGGAATGATATAGTTCACCTTAGATTAACTTCTATTCCTTGTAATATTAGCAGTGTATTATGGCGGTATTGCATAAGTTTTGTTGAAGTGAGCCCTGAAAGATTTTACCTTGGCAAGTTTGAGGGGCATGTGCTTCTGTACTGTAAATCAATTGCTGGAGTTTTTATATTTTTTCGTTTCTCCAAAACGCTTTAGGAAACTGATTTAGCTCCAGTGTACTCATGTGCTTGTTTATAACACTATGTTCTAATTACTTGGGCCAACAGAAGTCTTCACTCTATTTTTCCTCTTGTTTTCTGCACGTGTCTAAAAACCCTCGACTCCTGCTAGAGGATCTCAATATTGGATTTTTACAGCTTTATAGGCGGGAAGGCAAAAAGCAGTTGGCCCAGCAAGCATTTGATCGGGCTAGAAGTATAGATCCTTCACTTGCATTACCATGGGCAGGCATGGCAGCTGATGCAGGTGCTAGGTAAATGTAGATACTCTTGGGGACTATCTAGATATTTACAATAGGCATGTTTTGTGAAGATGTAGTTTATACTTGCTTTCTTTTCTCAGAATGCTTGACCAGAATGAAGCATATGAGTGCTGTTTACGGGCTACACAAATATTTCCGGTATGATATTTTATACGCATGCTTGTTAAAGCCTGTGAGGTGGTCTTTTAAAAAGCAAGATAGCTTTGAAAATATTATTGTAGCTTATTGCTTGGTTTCTGCTGGTAAGCTTTGCATTTGTCAGACTGAAAATATAATTATTGAATGTTTCGAAAAGTTCGCTTAAAGCTGTTATGCTGAATAGCTTGCAGAATTCCAAGTTGGTCTTGCAAAGCTTGCGATGCATTCTAGTTATTTGTCATCATCTGAGGTATTCAGCAATATTACATATCTTTGCAGGATGTTTTCTTTACCGCACGTAATGTTTCAAATCAGTCATTTTTCTACACAAACATAAAGGAAGCATTAAAAAACTTTATTTTGTAATGGCTGTCATAGGTTTTTGGAGCCATCCAACAGTCATTGCAGCGTGTCCCACACTATCCTGATTCTCACAATTTGAATGGGCTAGTGTGTGAATCAAGAGCTGATTATCAAGGTGCTATTACTTCCTACAGGCTGGCAAGATGTGCTCTAAAATCATTTGCGGGCGAATCATCAGAATCCTATCTAAGAGATATATCCATCAATTTAGCCAGATCGCTTTGCATGGTAATATTGTTTGATATCTTTTAGCAGTTCCAGATGCTTTATTCTAACCATAATACTTGAAAGTTTTATGCTTTTGGCAAGCATTCTTGCAATTCATTCTGATATTTATTATAAGATGCCATTTTCTGGTTTAGGCTGGAAATGCAAGTGATGCAGTTGGAGAGTGTGAATATTTAGGGCAAAAAGGTATGGATTATGGCTCTTATCTGGTAGATATGTTCTAATCCTGGAAACAGAGGAAATCGAGAATAATTTTTTGAAATGTTCGTGGTTATAATGGAATAAGAAGCTTATAAGAAAAAATTAGTGTGCTGTGAGTTGGAAAAGATGCTCAAACTTGGTAGTGATATGTGCTATCTCTGATATGCTTCCTTAATTTTCTAGGACAGCTTGATTCTGAGGTTCTGCAGATATATGCTCTATGCTTATGGCAACTTGGCAAGAATGATATGGCTCTGTCCACAATGAGATCTCTTGCTTCGAGTATTTTATCCTTGGAAGAAAGTCTTGCTGCTGCTTCCATTAGCTTCATCTGTAGGTTGCTCTACCACATTTCTGGGCAGGAATCAGCAATTACAAGCATTTTGAAAATGCCCAAGGAATTTTTTCACAGTTCAAAAATTAGTTTCGTCGTTACTGCTATTCATGTTCTGGACCCAAAAGATCAGCTTGAGCCTGTTGTTTCTAGGAGTCGTTCCTTCATTACATGTCGTGAAGATATCATCAGAATGCATATTTTAATTACATTTGGTAAACTTGTAAGTTGCCAATTTGTATAGTTGCTAATTTAGTGCTCATTCACTTAATTAACAGCCAGAGTAATTCATGTATTTTGGATCTTTTCAGCTCAAACATGGAAGTGACAATTCCCTTGGAATTCAGAAGGGAGTAGATCATCTCAGAAAAGCTCTTCACATGTACCCTAACAGTAGTGAGCTAAGGTAAATTTACTTTGGCAGCATAAACTTTCTGGTTGACTATTTTAAGCAACATATAGCATATTTGCCGAGCTGCATAACTGTATAACTGTAAACCAGATTATAAGAAGTCAAGGTATTCCATCCTTATCTTTATCTGAACATTATGCAATAATTGATTAGTTTGCAGTGTGTTATGGAAATTGATTATCATGGATCTGTTTAGGATATACTTCTTTGAGAGTCTAAGCTAATAGCTCTATATACCTAAGCATCAATAAAATTTAAGATTATTTCCAACAGAAAAAGTTCATCTATGTTTCCTCCGACTCCAACAGAAATTAAGGTTCACTTATATAGCAACTCAAGCTGGCTTGTGCAGTTGCTCTTTGTTTCAGCTCTATCTTCTGGTGGAAGTGCTTTATAGACTGCTATATGAAGGCCCACCAACTTATACAATAAACTGATAGTTCACTTGGTGAACTGAGGTCTGAATGCATGTTTGTATCTGGTTGCTCCTCAACAGTAGATGGAGTTTGGGATTACACACTCATGGTGGTTCATTCTGTTTAAGTTTCTGCAGCATGGTTCAAACATTGTTTATCAAATTCTGAGTCCATGACGCATATGTACTAAGCAGTACTACCAGTTTAAGCAAATGCATGCTGCTGGAATTTTAAAACTTTAAAAAGTTTAATTAACCATCCATCCCATGAAGAAGCTAAGTGCCTGTTTGGTTGTGTTATCAATGAGATTTTTTCCACTTTTCACTATTTGGGTGGTTGGGATTTTGTTTGGTCAAGCCATTTTCATTGAGAATGCATTCCTATTTTAATTCTCAAATTTTTGAAATTATAGGTCACATGGTTTGTCATACTTGTCTTATCTTGTCAACATGTCTTTTCTTGTGTCAAATCAATTAAAATTATTTCAAATGGCAAGACTCACTTTGATTATTTTATAATTTCACATATTCAATCAATTTGGTCATCTATCACATCAAAAATACATATACCTATATTCAACATTCTCACACCTATATACCTACATTTGGAGACAACTAATCCAAACATATTCTCAGTTTTCGCACAAAAACCAATAAAGTATTTCTACCCATTTCCAAATGTTGGAAACTGAAAATGAAAATGAAAACACAACCAAACGGGCCCTAAATTTTTCTTTACCCTACTTTTAAGCTAGTGTCTGGTAAACACAGTTACTTCAGTGTGCGGATTTCTTTTTTCACACTTGTAGTATGCGAGTTTCATGGACATTTCTTCTAAAGGTAATTAAGTTACCTTAATTAAAGCCAAGATCGAGCTTGCTGCACAAATAGAACTCGGGTCGCAGGTCTTTTGAGGCAGTGGTTGTAACCAATCTTATGATAGATGTCAAAATTTGTCTTCTTTTCAACTCAATTATTTTAGGTAAACAAATTGCAGAAAGTTAATTGTACTTTTTCATGAAGAATGAAATCTGATTTACTATAAAGTGAGAGCTTATGAACAACAGCAGCAGCTTTGGAGGACAAAATATGAGAAAGGGCTATGACTTAAGATTCTCACCGTCTATTTCTATGTTGTGCAACATAGCTATTTGTCCGTTGTATTTGCTTTTCAACTCTTCAAAATTTCCCCTCTCTGAGTTACAATCCTTTTTACTCATTGAGTTACAGTTTCTTCAGTTTTCTCCTCTCTGCCCGTACACCACTGCACGCCTGTATTTCTTTGTTTACTTTTGTCTATCTTTTGATGATTTTCTTTCTTTTTTCCCCTTTCTTTTGGTTGGTTTGGAGACGGGGCCTGCCAGTTCCTGTTTCCCCATCATTTCACCATCTTTAGCTCTACTTGTTCCTGTTTGCATTCTTCTAACAGTTGGAAAATATTTTGCTGCTTTTCATTTTCTTGTCCACCGTGCCAAGCTGCAAACATCAATTTAATTGTCCTTTTGAATTCTCTGGATCTTGTTTATCTAGGTTTAGACTTTCAGATTTATCCTACATTGCTAGAGCCATGCTGCTAGGATTTTTCTAATATATAAGAGATATTCTTTATATTGTATTATTGTGCTCAATGTTCAGCTGACTTAATTATTGCCAACAGAAATCTTCTTAGTTATCTCTTACTCTCAAGCAAAGAATGGAGAGATCTTTATCTTGCAACTAGATGCTCTTTCTTAGATTTGTCTGACAAGCAAAAGTACAAAGGCATAAAATCTGCATTTGAGATCCTTGGCGCTGGAACTGTTGCTTGTTACGCCATTGGAAGCCCGAAGGAGAAATTTCCATTCCCAACATGTAGACATCAACACCCTTCTGGCTTCGGAGCCATTCAACTGCTGCAAAAGTATGTTTCATCATGGCCCTCAAGTCCTCAGACGATTCATCATTTTTCTCTTTAATCTTCCATGGCACCTACTTTAAAAATTAGGTTACTTTCCCTTGCAAGTCCTCTGTATAAGAATTAACTATTCAAATATAGGTTTTTGCATCAAGAGCCTTGGAACTTCAATGCGAGGTACTTGCTCACGTTAAACTGTTTACAGAAGGCGCGTCAGGAGAGATTTGCTCCACAGGTTTGCCGTGTGCTAGAACGGTTAACAGCTGTTGCTCTGCATAATCAGCTTTATTCAAGCAAATATGTTTCGTGCCAATACCAAAGTTTTCAGCTTTTACTCTGTGCTGCCGAGGTTAATCTTCAACAAGGAAATAACAGTGAATGCTTCAGATATGCGAGAAGTGCTTTAGGTTCTTCAGTTGATAATAGCTCTCTCTTTTTTGCACATTTGCTACTCTGCCGTGCATATGCTGCTGAAGATGATATCATCAACATAAGCAAAGAATACAAACAATGCTTGGAGCTTGGAACTGATTTTCATATTGGCTGGATTAGTCTGAAGTTTATTGAATCTAGATATAGGCTAGGAGATGATTCTACCATGTTACCATTATGCTTTGAAGAATGCTGCAAAGATATCAAGCTTTCATGGAATATGTGGATGGCTCTCTTTAACATGGTGCAGGGTCTCATTGCGATTTGGTTTGGTGATTTTGTTGCGGCAGAAGAGTCCTTCACACAAGCAAGCTCTTTAGCTGATGGCGAGAGTTGTGTCTTACTTTGTCATGGTATCATCTTATGTATTTGTGCATTTTCATTCTTAAGCATTTTAAATTCTTCTGATGATTGCACTCAGATAGAACTGATTAAACGCTATAGCTGATGTAAATAAGAGGGTTTGAACAACTTTAAGTTTAGATTTTAAGGAGGATTTCTGTGTAAGCTCAGGGAACTTATATTTTGGGTAGGATGTCATCAACTGGAACAGACGGAAATTGTGCCTTTATCCTTTAGACCATTGCCCTGAGTCCTCCTTAAAGATATTGTCTTTGTTTGGATTCAGGTGCCATATGTATGGAGCTTGCCAGACAAAAGTGTGAGTCGCAATATATATCACGTGCCATAAGAAGTCTCATGAAAGCAAGAAATGCTTCTCCTGATCCCTTACCCATCATCTCACTTTTGCTGGCACAAGCAGAAGCTAGCCTTGGCTCCAAAGCAATGTGGGAGGTCAACCTCCAGAACGAATGGTTTTCTTGGCCTCCAGGTAAATTTATTAAATAGGCACTTGTTGTGTTTGCACTTTCACATATGATTTGGACCATATGATTGCCTTTGACAGAGTTTCAGTTCTTGGTATTTACATATATGATAAATTACGCATTCTTGTATTTAGTGTAGGAAAGAAATGACAGCTCTTGATATAGAAAAGGACAGGCATATTTTCCTGCGCCTGTCCCATGGACAATGATACACTCTTACCTGTTTCCTTCATGTTCTGAAATGTCTTATAGTCCCCAGTAAGTTATATTTACTGTAATGTTTTTACATGCACAAATCGAACCTACTAAAAATTGGTTAAAGAAAAAGTAAATGAAGCGGGAATGTCGAAGTAAAGCATTGTGCACAAGTAGATAGATCCCACCGGCTTAACTTAAGGCTGACAGAGTATCTGATATCAATACCGGGGTTGTGTTAGGCACTATATTTGAGTGCACTCTGTGCCAGAGTAGGAAGAATCCCTTGTTTGCTTTTAATTAGTGGGTTTGAATTCGTATCGGTTGATGCAATGAACCTCCAGTACCAATTAACTCATTAGACTAGTGTACTCAGTGTGGCCAACGACCACTGTTCTTTTGTTAACACAAAACCCAGATATTATCATCTCTGGTTCTGTATCGTGGCCGGTAATGCCTCCATGCTCCAGCACTCCAAGCTGTCCAACTTTAAGGGCAAAGCTTCAAACTAAGTTATCCCTTTGCTTTAACTACACGAGTTTATAGCATTATAATGTTTGTTCAAGCTAAAAGTGCTGATTTCTGAGTTTGCAGTATTTTTAAATTGGTTGTTACCCATTACCAGACAGACTGATTCGTACTTATCATATTTATCTGACTTATCTCCCATCATTACTTG
>NC_026154.1:8888632-8994472 GCF_000512975.1 Sesamum indicum
TCTTATTTCAGATGCATTTGCTTTCTAGACAGCATAAGGACGATACTATGTCATCTCCCAGCCTAGGTTATGCTGATAGTCCACTCAGTTGGATTTTACGAGCAATCCACACAAATCCCTCATGTTCAAGATATTGGAAGTTTTTACTGAAGGACATGTGATGTAACTGTCGTGTAACGAAGGGTTTGGAGGGAATGACTGATCATGCTCGCTAATTCTCTCCTTATACCCTATTCTGACAAGTTCAGGCATGATGGAAGATAATAGATGAGTGTATGGTTCGTATGGTTGGTATGGTTCAGTGTCTTGTCATCTTTTAGGTGCGTATGGTTCAGTGTAGGAGGTTTTGATGCAACATGGAGAAAGTTCATTGTTTGACTGATCTTTTATGCTTGTTACGCCAAGCATGAGTGATTCTCCAACTGGGCGGTTTCCTACTAGCTCGTGCCTTGACGCTTGAGTCTAAGTTTAGTTTATACGCAGGTTTTTCCTGCAAGTGATGCTTTCTATTGCATTCTGTATAATGATTACCTGTAGTGTTATTTTTCAGTACTCTTAATCACTTGAATTTTCCGGCTTTTGCATTTATGGTTTTATTTATTCTTGATGTGGATTGGAAGACTAATTATGAGAGTTTGTAATCATGTCTTTATGGTATACCCTTTATTTCGGAAAAAAAAATCTGTACTACATAGATAAAGTTATGAATTTTAGATGGAAAAGTTGTCGGGGTGAGGACAGGCAGAATTACAACCAACTTTTATGAGATTTTGTATAATTATGAATATCCTCTTATTGTTTGAAAAATTGTTAATGCCTCCTGATTTTAGTTATCGTCTAACAATTAACTCCGTTCGTTAGGTTTTTATTCATTTTTTATGATAAATTAATCAAAATGTATTTGTGGATTAAAAGTTAAAATTTTAATTATTTTTTTTAAAAAAACTTATTTAGTTTTTAAAATGAAATTATTTTTTTTATGGAATAAGTGGATAATTTTCTTTTTATAATTTTTGAAATTTAGCCATCCATTTCGTTTAATTTTTTATAAGTTTTTATTTAAAATAAATAAAAAATACAGTAAGGGCAAAATTGATAATTTTATATCTCCATCTAAGAATTACATAATTTTATCAAATATCAGGAGGTATTTATAATTTTTAAATGATGAGGGGTATTTGTAATTATGTTAAATTTTAGGGAAGGTGGTTGTAATTTATCTTATATTTTATATGGGAAGTGTAATGGAGAATGCAGCATCAATTTTGGACAAAAGATTCGTACTTGAAAAGGAAGAGGAATAGCTATGATAGTGTGGAATGTAGCTCGCTCTTAAACTAAAAATTTTAAGGCTGCACTTGGATTAAATAGTTAAAATTATGAATTTTTAAATTTTTAATAACAAATACTTTGAATTTATTTGTGTGATTTTAAATTGTAATTTCAAATAAATCAATTGTAATATTGAATTATATTTTTGAATGTTGTCTAGTTGTTGTTGGGTATATTATCAATACCTTCCTAATTTGAACGATCTTTCAACAATCGGTCTCTATTAAGTTTTCATTTTTGAAATTTTTTATAGATTAAGAGAACATTTTTCTTTTACTTTTTTCAAAATTTTTCATCCTCCTCATTTGGATTTTTTTTTAAAAAAAGAAAAAAATACAACCTTAATCTAAAAAATTATATAATTCTATCAAACATGAAGGGATATTGATAATTATCAGAATAATGAGAAATATTTATAATTATGTTAAATTTAAGAAAAATTGTGTAATTTATCTTTTTACTTTTAAATGGAATCCTTTAAAATATTTTCTCCCATTTTTTTTCTTAAATGCAAATCCAACGAACTAAATGCACCCTAATATATTTACGAAGTGGTGATTTGGAAATTCTAATTCAGATTGTGAAGAAGCTCTCACAATGAAAAGGTATTCTGGGGTATGTTATATGCTTCTCTACAATTTTGGATTCCTGCACTTGTTGAGATTGATGGTATGTTGGCAAGGTTGGCACGGGTAGTTTGATTAGAGCATTCGCTGGGTTGCTTGGAGCAAATTGTGCCACAAAAAGGAGGGGGGCTATGTTGTCTGAGGGAATACAATCTTTTCTTATTGTCAAAGCAAGTATTGAGATGTTAGAATATGTGATCAAAAAGTCAATTTAATTATCTGCTATTCGTCCATCTTTATAAATGGGAAAAATTATTATTTTAGTCCGCTAAGTATGGCTAATTTTAATTTTAGTCCAATAACTATTTTCATTTTTGTTTAGGTCCAGTAACTTACGAGATTGCTTACTTTTAGTCATCTGGTAGATTTTCGGACAATTTTACTCCTATGAGTGCATATGGACTAAAATTGCCTTTTAAAAGTTGCATAGGGGTAAAATTGTCCGAAAATCTACTAGAGGACTAAAAGTAAGCAATTTCGTAAGTTATTGGACCTAAACAAAAATGAACATAGTTATCAGACTAAAATTAAAATTAGGCATACTTAACGGATTAAAATAATACTTTTTCCTTATAAATGTTATGTTATCCAGATGAATAGAGTAAGTATTCATCATTGGCTCATGTGTTTGTTGTGCTTACTACATACATAGAACGACATTTCAATGTCATAACAAATGTCCATAGATCACAAGGTTAAACTTGTGGAGTTGGGCTGCGCATAGGTTGACAACTATGAGACCAACTTTTTTGAGATAGACAACTGAGAGTCCTATAGAGTCTTGCCATAAGTATTGCAGTGTGTGTTTCATCGGCAGGAGATGTAGGTAGTCTATTCAATTTTAGTGGGTTAGTAGTCAAGGTAGTCGATTGACTGAAGTGACTTGCGAGAACTGTCATATCAAAGTCTTAAAGGCTTGGTCCGTATAACTGGAATTCCCAATTTCAATAGTACGGGATTAGTTCTTAGACTGAGGAATGGCTTGGGGATCTTATGGAATGAGAATGGTATAGGTTACCTCTTACAAGGCTTTTTTTTTTTTCTTTTTCATGTAAATCATAAAAGTAGGGCATGAACAATTGCGCTTGTGACCCCAAGCCTACCAGGAAAAGGTTTTTCCCAAACCCCATTCGAGAGTGATATGCTTTCGCAGAAATAGTGGTAGGGATTAATGACTAAAGACCAAGTTCCAACTTGAAGTTAATATTACTGTAATCTACAGTTTATTTTTCTGTTTAATTGTAGAATGTATAAGAATACATTAACTCCAATACCGATTGTCAAGGCTCAATCGTCTAGATACTTTGGTTATTTTCACTGGGAATCATAATTAAAATCTAGGCTTAATTGTATTTACTGCTCCTTATGTTGGGGGGTAGCAAATCAAGGACTCTAGTTAAAAGGGCTAGTAAATAATATCCCATAATTAAATGTTTTTTGGCAATTGAAGGACTTTGGCAATCGAATTTTTCAAAATGGTCGGAATCTGCCTACTTGGACACAAATTAGGGTTTCAATTTTGGGGGTTTTGCTGACGTGGTTGTGGTTTAAAAAGTAATTGCCACCTTAGACGTTGATGTGGAAACACTAAGCAAAAAAATAAAAAAGAAAAGACAAAACCCAAAATAAAACAAAAAACCCAAATTAAAGAAAGCGTATTGTCACTTTCTTAGATCGACACACCAAAAACCCTAATCCCCAACAGTCCCCATCCCTAATCTTTAATCACCGCACCTGAAGAAGACGATCAAACCATTGAATGGGCAAATAGAGAGAACCAAAGGCGAGAAAGTTGAAGATGATGGTTATAAGGAGTAAACGGCACTTGAACCTCCCACCTGCTTTAAACCGTAAGTTTACACTCATGATCTGTGGTCCCTCTTTGTTCCTTTCTCCCATAGTAAATATTATATGATTTTTGTGGCCCCTCTTGGTCCCCTACTGCATATGCATTTTAATGTTTCGAGGAAAAACATGTGGAGCATGTATATATTTTCTAATGTGTAGTGTTTCAGCATGTGGAGTATGCATATATTCTAATCTGCACTATTTCAGTATGTGGGGCTGAGAGATTATTAAATTTTATTTTTATTTATTTTTTCTGTTTTGAGTATGTGGAGTTGGGAGAATATTTTAATCTATAGTATTTTTTTTGCTTAGTCTGTTTTTTATGTTTCTGACTTATTATGTGGAGTTGTGTATGTCTTCTGATTTAGTATTATCTTTTTTTTGTTAGTTTTTTATTTACAAATCTTGACAGTAGTTCAACTACTGTCACATATTACTATGGGGGGAAGTTTAGCCCAACTAATTAAACTGTACCTTATTATATTGGAGGTGTGATTGCTAAGTTTGACTATGTAGAGTCAACTCACCTATGTCTTGCAAACCTGAATTTGTTCTATGATAAATTAGGTAGGGTTGGTGATAAGAGATATTACAAGAAAGTAAAGAATGATTTTCAGCTCCTAATTACAGATTCACAATGTTTAGACTTGGGGACGGAGTATAGGCATGCCAGGGATGTTCCAGTATATGTTGAAATGTTAAGTGAATTGGAGGTCGATGTTGATGTAGATGAGGAGAGTGATAAGGGTAGAAGGGAAGAGGCTGTTGATGTAGATGAGGAGAGTGAGAGGGGTAGAAGAGAGGATGTTCTGATCTAGATGAGGATGCAGACTTGTTTGATTTTGATTATGATCTATGAACAAAGGTAGATGATGATGACAAATTATTTTGATGATTATGTTAATGATAAAACCACTTCAGATTTACCAATTGATGATAACAGAGAGCTAACTGATGGTTTAAGTGGGTCTAGTGATGAGGGTGAAAAAGATATTATGGGTAGTGAATGTGACCTTGATGAAAACAAAGTTAGTGATGATGAGCATACTGAATCTAGCTATCCTATTTTTAATCCTATTGAGAAAGTTTATCCAACATTCTTATTGGGGATGAAGTTTAGCACAAAGGGTGAGCTTAGAAAGGCTATTCAGTTGCATGCAATTAAGACAAGAAGACATATAATTTGCACAAAAGTGACCCAAACAGATACTATGCTAAATGTGGTGATACAGAATGTGATTGGAGGTTACATGCTCGTAAAGTAAAAGATTAATGCACTTTTCAAATTAGGGATTACAACCCTAAACACAAATGTGCGAAGACTTTCAATCTTAAGAATGTAAAGTCTAGTTGGCTATGCGATAAGTATCTTGACAAATTCAAATCAGATCCCAAGAGGTCTATGAAGGGTTTTAGAGTGGATGCTATAAATGAGATTAGGTGTCATATTTCCAAAGATCAAGCTTATAGGGCCAAAAGAAGAGCATTGGAAAAGCTTGAGGGAAGTCCTAAGTATCAATACACAAGATTTGGGATTATACAGATGAGATTAAAAGAACCAATCCAGGTAGCATTGTCATTATGGGACTGAAGATGTGGGAGGGGAAAATAGGTTCAGTAGATCTTATGTATGTTTTGCAGCCACGAAAACTGGTTTCAGGGAGGGGTGTAGAAAACCACAAAGATCACAAAGTATATTTGCAGACATCTCAAGTGTAAATTGAAGAAGGAAAAACTTGTATTCAAGAAGAGAAAAATCAAAGAAAACAGAGCAGTACAATGCACATTTTATACAAAACAGAGCGAAGACTAAGTAAACTGATAACTGAAAACAACTGTTGCTAACTAACTCTGGAAACTAACAAACAAGAAGAAATCGCATTTCTAACTAATAGAAGCGTGTAAAATACATAGCGTCATATGTTAAAAGGTGGGATGTCCACGTTGTGCCTCGCTGTCAGCCAGCTCGTCATCTTCAACCTTCAGCTGGGTTTTGCTGCTGCTATCACTGAGAGTTGCTGCAGTTGCTGTATGAACTCGTAACACATATATATTTGTATTACAAAATTGATAGAACATATTGGGCTCCTTTGTTTGTTCTACCTATTGAGGTAGTGAAGATGATTGAAAAGAAACCCAAGAAGGTTTTATAGCTGGAATAGGAGGAAAATAGACAACAATGGTGGTTTAGATCAGGTAATCGCACAATCTCTGCTGGTGGATTAGGGATCAAATCTATATCTACAGTAAATAAAGCTCTAATCTGCATGCACCTATGAGAAATCTCATTTGGAGAGTAGGAAACGTCAGTTTGGAGAAAGTGGATGAAATATTAAAGATTAAAAGGAACTTTGTGTGGACAATTTCTACAACTAATGGATCTTGGAGCTGGAGGAAAACCATGAAGTTCAAGAGTTATAGTATTCCAATCATTCACTATCAAACTGGTAGAGGGGAAACACTTGGCTGTGGAAAGATCATTGGCATCCACTAGGAATACTGCAACAGTGCGTTCCTGGTGGACCATTACGTATCAGTTTGAATACAAAACCAAAAGTCTCCGTAGAGCTTCTCTATGCAGGGTGGCTTGGTGTTATGGCAGAAGAAGAATTTGAAATCATTTGGAATTTACGAAGTATTCAGGGACACAGGGATGTACGCTAATAGAGGTTTGTCACAACTTCAGCACTACAACTATTCTATTGGTTTCCCCCCATCGGTCACCTGGAATTCCCTTATCCTCAGATCTCTTAAGATTCCAAGGAACGTACTTTTCCTTTGGCTAGCAATATAGGAGAGATTGACTATATTGGACAAGAGTTGGTTACAATGTTTTTTAGCACAATGCATATTGTGTGATCATCAGGCAAAGGAGTCACATTCTTGCCTCTTCTTCAAGTACACGTATGCTACTCGAATTATTAGACATATCCAAAGATGATTAAGTGGAATTGGCCTTACAAACAACGACAGAAAGGTAATCGGTGGTTAGTTATAAACTGGAGATGAAGACATCTTGTGAGTACAACTAATTGAGTTGTCTCTATTTTATTGGTGTACCATGTTTTGTAGGAATTGAATACGAGGATATCAAAACGTGTTTCAAGGGTACCAATAGTTATTGCTAGACTTATACTTGAGGAAATTCGACATAAACTACCCATACATTATAATCCATTATCATTACAGGTAGTTTATATCTTTAGAATATGGATAATAGCCTGGTGGAACACGCTTAATTGAATGAATTCTATATATTACATGAGCTTTATGAAATTGACCATTAAGCAAAAACTAAAATTGATTAAACACCGACAATTTCATTCATCCCTCTGGTAAGTATCACAAAAGTTCAAATCATCTCTTAAAGCATTCTAATAATATTTTTTTGGGCAAATATAATTTTTATTAATAAAAGAAAAGATATAGTACAACAGGTATCCCTATCATATAGTATCCTCGACAGACCAAGGGATACGCCAATGTCTATACAATGCACATGTACTGACCGAGCTAGTTAACTTAACACTTAGTATACGCATTCGGACATCCTCCACAATTAATTGAGCCACAATCCTCCGGTGTCTTTCCCCGTGTTCAAATCTCCTCAAATTCCGCTCCCTCCATAAATGATAAACGCACGAGCCAAGTAATGTGCGATAGGCTATGTTGATGATGTGCTTCCCACGCCACTTCCTTGCACCCCAGTCAATATCCCTTGCCCAATCCCTATTGGGCTAAGGGAAACGAACCATTTGCTGAACAAAAAAAAGGCAATCTCTGCTATACCTACACCAGAAGAATAGGTGGTTGTGTGATTCCATCATATCATCTTGACAGAGCACACAGTTCCCAAGGTGGGATAACCAAAGTTTATCCGTAGTGGATAATTTCTCCAGAATTGCAAGCCACAATATGAACATATGCCGCGGTATCTTCAGAGAATCCAAAAGTAGTGAAGTCCAGCCTACTTTCGATCCCAGTAGGCTCATAAGTCGATAAATGTCGTGGGTCGTGGGCTTCCCACTAGTACACCTCCATACAATGCGGTCGTCACCCCATAAATCATGGGCAAGGTATGTATAATCTCCACGTACTCCATATCCGTAATCAATGGCCAATGCCATTGTCCCTCATGAATAACGGAGCTCAGCATGATCGATGCATCCAATCCCAAACTAATAGGTCCGCGTGGGAATCTGTCCATAAGCGGGCTCAGGTGGTGCCACAAATCCTTCCATAAGTAAAATCCCCTACCATCACCAATACGATACTCCACCATTGCTCGGATCCACGGTGGTAGGCGTAAAGGTTTTCTCCATCCCATGGCCCTCTATGCTCCGGTAACGTCCAAATAGAATCCTCTCGGAGTCGCCCATGGAATAACCAATCCACCCATATAGAGGTCCTGTCACATCGAATCACCTCACAGAGTCTTTTTCACATGAGAGCTCGGTTAAGAGTACCAACCTCTCGGATCCCTTGTCCCCCTTCCTCCTTCGGTTTACAGACTTCCTTCCATGCAACTTTAGCATAACCACTATTGCTCGTCCCCTTCCAAAGGAAATCTCGCAAACGTTTCTCAATTTCCTTGATGATTCCTTTAGGAAGTATAAATGCAGAGCCCCAATAAACATTAAGTGCCATAAGAATCGATTTTATAATTTGCACCCTCCCCGCATAAGAGAGTGTGAACCCCTCCCAACCATTAATACGTTCATCAATCTTAATCAATAATGGTTAACAATCAGAAATAGTCAAACGAGAAGATAACAAAGGAAGGCCTAAGTACCTCATCGGGAGATGACCCTCCTGGAATCCCATTATCGCGAACATCTCCTCTTTGACACCCTGGCTGATCGTGATATGATGAGATGACTCTTCTCCACATTGAGTCGTAGGCCTGACCAAGTAGCGAACTGATCTAACCCAAGCTTTACGACCCGAATGGAATTAATATTTGCTCTGCAAAACCGAGCTGAAAGATCGTGGCGGTTTAGCATTTTCAATGGAATATGAAATGCATATCTTGCTCAATCAACTGCAATAAACCCAGATGCTACACTTCCATCACAAGCACAAAGAGATACGACAATAGAGGGTCACCCTGTCGTAGTCCTCTAGCGCCCGTAAAAAATCCATGAGGCTGTTCATTCATTTCCACCGAAAACGAGGGTGTTGTCACACACTCCTCGATCCATCTAGTAAATCCCATAGGAAATCCAAATAACTGCAGTACTGAAAGCAGAAAATCCCACTCCATCATATCATAAGCTTTGCGAATGTCAACTTTCAGTGCACATCTCGGTGGCAGCTAGGCCTGGTTGTATCTGACGAACAATTCCTGTGTCAACATAATGTTGTCCCCAATGCTCCGACCAGGGACAAAAGCTCCTTGACAGGGGCTAATAATCTTGTCTAACACCACACTCAATCTTTGGACAATGAGCTTTGCAATAATTTTATACAGTACATTGCAGCAAGAGATAGGGCGAAAATCACCAACAGATATGGGAGAATGTACCTTAGGGATAAGAGCCAAAAACGTGCTATTGATTTGCTTATGGGGGCCTTCGTCACCTCCCAACCGACAACCAGCCAAGCGGCTTTGCAGAACCCTGACAAATACCTATCCAGTCCTGGTGCTTTGTCCTCAGCAATATCAAAGACTGTAGTTTTAACATCATTCGTAGTGAATGGTTCAACCAGCTTGGCATTCTCCTCCTCCGTCAAAATATGTCGTGCCTACGGCCGCAAAAATCATAAGTCCAGCACCTGCTGGCGCCTATCTCCACCTAATAGAGATTGGTAGTAGGACATAAATTCGTGAATGACCGCATCCTGTTCCATGTGTGTCACTCCTAAGGCATCATTAATTTGCATGATCCGTCGTGTCGTTCGTCTCTGGGCTATCTTTCGAAAGAAAACCCTGGACCACAGATCTCCCCCTTTCAGCCATTCCATCATAGCTCACTGTTGTAGTATAATTTGTTCGAGCTTCGCTGCTTTAGCATAGACAATCCGACAGTAGTGTTCCAATAGGAGGAATAACTCCTCCTTTCTGTTCGAGCTAACCAAGTGTTCAGCTGCCTCAAGAAATCCCTTCGCCAACTGAACATTATGTGTCAGGTTCCCTTTTCTCCCAAAGTATAGGCTTCAATGCCTTTAACTTCCGAGTGATTGAGAACATAGGCACTCCAACTATCTCATGCTGCCAAATATTCTGCACAGCTAGGCTAAACTCTGGTAAGAGAGTAAGGTAGTTGTCAAATCAAAACATACCTCCAAATTGTTGATGATTGTCACGATGAATCACCAATGGCGAGTGGTCCGACGTATAGGGGGTAGGGCACGAGTAGAAAACTGCCGGAAACCTCACTGTCCATGTATCATTAGTGAACATTCGATCGAGCCACTCCATAAACTGCATGGGCTCGCACTTCAGTTATGCCAAGTATACCACTCTCCCTGCATAGGTAATGGCAAAAGAGCAGCATTCTGGAAACACGCGTTAAACTCATCCATTGCCAATCTTATATTTCCAGATGAACCACATACCTCACTAATATCCCTATGCATTGAAGTCATCCCCAATCAGCCACGGAATATCCACACACTATGAGGCCAGCATTCCAGAGTACCCCATAACTCCCACCTATCTGGGCAATCAGTGGCACCATACACAACAGTAATCATAACAAATTCCTGCAATGTTCTAATATTGACACGACAGTGTATAAATTGGTGTCCAACCTTAATAATATCCACATCAACAAAGTTCTCATCCCAAGCTATCCAAATACGATTCCCCACCAATACAGGATCCATAAACCACCTCCATTGAGGCAACAAAAAAGATTGAACATATGAAATATTATTCAAACGAACCCAAGTTTCTAGAAGACCAATGAAATGTAACCTGAATTCAGTTACAAAGTCCTTAATGGCCAGCTGATGGTCTCATTTGTTCAGGCCACGAGCATTCGATACTGCCACGTTCAACATAGGTCTCCGATTTTGGGGCTGCATGACTTAGGACCCCGTGGCGAGCTGTCTGTATCATCAAGTAATTGTAAGGCGTCAAAGGTATTATAAGTAACAAGTGCCTTACCCCTATCATCTCGGCTCGGTCCGGCTTCAGATATAGGGGGATCACAAACCATAGAAGTCTGCTCTTCCATTCTGCGTACTAGTGGTCTTATGTCCTCACCTCGTTCCGGCATCGGAGGTGCACCCATTTTTGCCACATAAACAGCAACTGGTGGTTTGACAGGTTTGGTTGCTTTGTTAAGAGGACACTCCTTGATTGCATGTGCAAGCGTCAAACAATTACTGCATTTCGGTGGTAGCCATTCATATTCCACGTCTACCTTGCACGGTGTCTCACCCCCCTCCTTGTTTGGCCTCATGATATTTATGTGCTTTGGCAATTTCGAGGAGACATCAAACATCACGCATACATGAGTGAAATCCAGTCTCGTGCATGCTCTTATAATCGCATCACGGTATAGCAGTTTACCCACTCCACTAGCCACAGTGCTAAGGCCATCTTCCGTCCACAATTCAATCGGAAGATGTCGCAATTTGATCCAAACGGGTACCTGTGTGTGTTTTAATTTCCTCATAACCATTCCTGGCTCTCATTTCTAAAGTACAATTGGCTGTCCTTGATACAGCCACGGGCCTCCTTCAATTACATCTTCCATAGCAGCAATAGATTTAAACTGGAAGAAGAAAAACTATTGGTAGTGGCAGTTACCTCTAGTATTCCTGACCAAATCTACACTGCATATTCCTTCAGGTGATGGAAGTACGGCCGCTTCCCAAGAAAATATCCTACTGCAGTAGCCTTCCATCATTTGGACCTAGTGCGAATGATATCAAAAGTTGGACGCATAATCACCTCCCCATTTTGCACAGTCGGAGCCATATACGAGAGGGTCTTACGAGTTGAGTTATGGAACGCATGAGCGATTTTTTCATCGATAGTCGAGTCTGAGCTTGCATGCAATTCAATATTTCCAACGAATAATCCCTTAGGAGCGCGAACCGCAAAAGGAGGAATTAGATTTTGCATGCAAGAATTCTAGATGATGTCATTGCTGACGTCAGCAGTTGATGTAGTGACAGCATCAATAGTGATGTCAGCTATCCCTATTGCTGATGCAATGAAGCTTGCATCAGCGATGATGTCATTAGCCCTCTCAACAGCCACTTCACCCGCCATATCAGCAGCCACCTCACACAAATCTGCCATGTCACCTACCTGTGCAAAATCAACCGCTGCCGATCGCCGACCACCCATAGACGGAACACCCTCCTCTGTTCTGGTGGAAAAACAGCAAGAACCCTTCGCTAGTGTTGCTACAGCCTGTTGTCGCAGATCAGTCTTCGTCTGCAGATTTTTCAACGACTGAGAGCGCATTTCCGATGGCAGTAACCTCCTCTATGCCTGGCAAACCACCTCCTCGCAGATTTTCCGACGACGGCTTCACGCGAAAATGCGCCGCCCATTTTGTTTTGAGATCCCGTAACGCCATCACAGATTTCTCATCGCCCTCGTCAATCACAGATGTGCTAGGCACAAGAATTCATCGAGGTTGAAGGGTTCTTCCTCCCGTTCACCATTGATGGAAGTTGAAGTTCCACAAAACCCTAGTTTTGGCGGCGCATCTAAAGACATCATATCAGTGGCCAAGATCCTATCTTTCTCGTTCAGAACCATTGCAGCCTCCCTCGCAGTCCCTTCACTGCCATTGTTGGTCAGAAAAACACGACTTGCCGGAAATTTGACGTCACAACTCTTCCGCTCCCAAAAACCCTAAACATGGTGTCTGCGTTTCAGGCATCAAAACAACCCTCAGTTCATGCCCATTCGAATCGGAATCGTCACTGCTCACCTCCACAACCCTTGGCGTCCTATTTTCCGGCGAAAAACCAGTCCTTTCAGCCAAAAAACCTTCACCCGTCTCTTCAACTTCTTTGCCGGAAAGTCGCCGGTTTCCTTGGTCGTCCTCCTCAAAACGGCCAGCCAACTCACCTCATCCCCGCCAGCCTGTGCCTCATCGTCACCCTCCACCTCGCCGGCGATTTGCATAGAAAAGGCATTAGTGTGTGAGAATTGTGGTGTGCTAGTGTGTGAGAGAGAAGAGAGAGAATTTTTGAAGAGTCCATACTTTCTCTATAAATTTACAATCCTTATACTTTTTTAGGTTTGGTTTCGTTTAACAAATAAGTCATCATTCTAGTAATATTACCTACCTAAGATTAATGGGTAACCAATTAATCCTAACACATTAATTGTAAATTGAACATCCGTATTGAAGGTTACTAATATCTAAACTTTTTGAAACACTTGATGCCACACTTGTCGAAAATACTATGTTTCCAAAGACTCCTTATAAAATTCAAAACTAGTATCCAACTCAAATTTTTAACACTGTCACAAGGCAAAATATCACTTTTGGTCCCACTAGATAGGCGCTTCTCACTTGCAGTCCCACACTTTACGTGTTCAACATATTTAGTCCCAAAATCCTATTTTTTTTAATAGAAATGGTCCTATTCCGTTAACACTAACGGAAACGGCACGTGACTTGTAGTCACGTGCCGTTAGTCAACTAGGGCAAAATATCACTTTTGATCCCACTAGATAGAGCCCTTCTCACTTGCAGTCCCACGCTTTAAGTGTTCAACACCTTAGTCCCAAAACTCTATTTTTTAATAAAAATGGTCCTGTTCCATTAACAACTAATGGAAACGGCACGTGACTTGTCACGTGCCATCGGTCAACTGGCAGCTAGCGAAAAAAACAAAAGACCAACTGCCAGTTGACTAACGGCACGTGACTTGCCATGTGCCGTTTCCGTTAATTGTTAATGGAATAGGACCATTTCTGTTAAAAAAAATAGAGTTTTGGGGCTAAAGGTGTTGAGCACGTAAAGCGTGGGACTTCAAGTGAGAAGGGCCCTAATTAGTGGAACCAAAAGTGATATTTTGCCCAATACCATAATAACCTACATCAAGATCATTAACGTAATTTTTTGGCTCAGTCAGTACTTGAACTGTAGTGAATTGCATACTGATCTGCTGCCAAAGAATGATCTATAATAATTTAACACTGAGCAATCCCAAAAGTTCCCAAAATAGTTTAGACTGTTCAACCTAAACTCCAATGTTAACTTACACCCTAGGTTAAAAGATCTTTTCCTAGTATAATTTAGATAGTCGCCTAATCTCTGATACCACCCTGTCACGCCCCAAAAGTAGGACTCTTACCTTAGGCCCTATTCTCGGGATGCGACCTAACCTAAATCGTAATAATAATATATTCACCAAAACTGACACTCGATAACTAGAGCAACTACGAGTCCGATCCATTCAGCCTCATCCCTACTGGCCTTGATCTCTTTCCTAGGTCCACCAAATCTCGACCTTATCAATTTATCATCTGAATCTGGAGGAAGAAATCTAAATTACGTAAGCAAAAGCTTAGTGAGGCCATGAGTGGGTGCACATGGAAGAAAATAGTCATAATTGAAAATTTGGTCAAAATAAAATATATCATATTGACTAACAACAATAACAATTGAAAATATGAATACCATATCAGGCTAAGGTCGAATCAACATGAGCACCACCTTATGTCTCTCAGACGAGCATTTACTATCTTATCCTCCATGTAGGGAGCGACCCCACGATGGCATAGAACTGACCATGCCTAGGTACATGGCGGTGCCAATCACATGCAGACAACCTCCAGCGTGTCCTTGAAAGGACACCCAAGTGGGAATTGATCGACGAAGCCTCAATTGGCAGCTCAATGCTACCTAGCGTGCCCTGTGAACCGTCCAGCCTTGGGACCATTGATTGCTTAGTTAGAACCACATGATTAAATCCACAAAGCTAGTCGAACAATTACATAAGGAATAGACCATTTAAATACCATATGCATATTCAATATTACGATGAATTGAACAATATCAAGATAAATGGGGCCTGTTGGACACTCATATAGACCTAGAGGTGGCTCCTAACAGAGGTTCATAACAAATACCAGTATACCACATGATGAAAATAATAATCACATTGTAGCACTTAACTCCACATAGTTCTAGAGGCCCATTTAAATCTAAATACATAGCTAAATATTGTATTCATTTTCGTTATTAATGGATAATTTTAAAAAATATTTTACTCAAGTTCGTCGCAAGAAACACTACTTTTGATAAGTACATATACTCTTGCATGATATACATAAACTCCTTCAATTTTACAATTACTAATATAATTTTAAATGACACTCACCATACTTCATCCATGTCGAATCGCAAAACTAATGTTTGGATGAGTCCTTTAGTCCACTGCATTTTAAAGTTATTTTCAAATGTGGTATCTATTCCGGCCATGTTAAGACTGCTAACAAGGGGTGACACGAACACTTCAACACTAAGTATTTTTCTTAATCACTCAGGCTTCAGAAAAAAACTTTTGTAAAGTGTTATCATGCTATCAATTTAATGTTAATTGTTAACTTTTATCTTTATAGTTCACATTGTGTTCTAATTAGTGTTTTGGAAGTGACAATTTTTTGCCAATTGATTATAGTTGGTTTCAGATATTTTTAAAATAGAATAGTTTATTGATTCTATTCTTTATGCTCATAGATGTAATTTACTTTTCACTTTATTTTGTTTCTGAACATTTTTGTTAAAAGTGTAATTTTATGTTAATTTTTTATTTTTTTCATGCCTAAATATTTCTAAACGTAATATGCCATCTGATCATGAAAGGATCACTTGCACTCAAAATCATATCACAAAACTTCAATATTTCCTTTGAAGAAATCTTACTAATATGTTGAAAAATATAAAACTTTTGGTAGAGTTTTCTTAATATGCTAATATATATCTTGTGGATGAAGAACGTGTCTCTATTATTTTCATATATATTTTTTTATAGGGCAAAATGCATAAAACCCCCCTATGTTTTAAAAAGTATGCAAAAAGCACCTCCCTGTTTTCAGAATAGGCTAAAACCCCCCTCATGTTTTGTTTTAGTCAGCAAAAAACCCCCATTCTGTTAGCAACTAACGGGAAGTGGAGAAGACGCGCGTCTGCTACGTTTGATAGTCTTTTCTGCGATTTAGGTTGATATTTAATGATTTTTTTGACCAAAATACCCCTCTATGGGTCTATATAACACACAAAGGGGTTTTTTGCTTGTTTTGTGTATTCTTTTTGTTATTCTCACCTTAAAAAATAAATTAAATTTTGGCATATTAAATTTAAATTAAAATATTAAATTAAATTATATTTAAATTCAAATAATTTTGTAATTGTTAATTATTAAATCTAACTATTATTTTTAATTAATTAAAATATATATTTAATTACAATACATATTATTATAATTATTATTAATTAGCCAAAATATTTAATTATTATAATTATCTAAAATATTCTTAATTTACTAAAATATATTTTAACTAATATAATTAAAATTAATTAAAAAATTAAAAAAAAAAGAAAGAAAATTTGGTATTTCGCCCACTTTCGCCGGAAACTTCGAAACAATTTTTCGACGCCGTTCGGACGAATTTCCGACGCCCAATGGTACCATTAGAATCATCTCTTCAAGACGAACATTTCCATACCTTCAATTTGAGTTTTCGTCGATCATAGAGAGTGGGCTCAAGCGACGATCGCCGAACATATTTTTCGTCGATTCATCTCCGTCTGATCGAATCTCGGTCTCAAACTAGCACCATCAGACTCGTCTCTTTAAGACGATTCTAACGAGACCAGCCTCACTCAATTTGGTAAAGAATTTATGGAGATATGATGATTTAATCGAAATCTCGTCGCCGGCGACGAGATGTGGTGGGGGGAAGCCGGGGTAAAGGGGGGAGGGGGAGGGGTGGGGGGGGGGGGGCCAATATTTGATCAAAAAAATCCAACGGTCATTAGAATAAGAAATAATATATATTAAGTAAGGGTATAACGGTCATTTTCTAAAAAATTAACACCGTTAGTTGGATTTAACGGAGAGGGGCGATTGAGCTGAGTTTACAAAACACATGGGAGCTTTTAGCCTATTCTGAAAACAGGAAGGTCCTTTTTGCAAACTTTTTAAAACACAGGGGGTTTTATGCATTTTGTCCTTTTTTATTCCTATTGATGTACTATAGTATTTGTGATGCAAATTAATTTGGGTCGAAATCCACTCAATCTCCTTGGTCGAGCGAGCTGGTCCTCCAAGTGGTTCGAAATTGTTACCTCTCCCATACTAGTGATTGGATCCTGAGAAAAAAAGCAAATCGTTAGGCTTGTTGGGGTGGGACTTCAACTAAAATCCTCTGATACTTAAGTCAGTGTTTGGTTCTGATGTCGTAAAACAGGTCGCTTAGCGAACTGTAGAGCTGAAGCGACCAGAAAGTAAAAAGTGATGAAGTCCACTGACCAGAGGTATTTATAGAGAGGAGTTGGTGGTCTGGTTGGTCCAATGCGCGCGCTCCACGTGTCTCGGGTTGACCCGATTCGAACAAAAATGCGTGAATCCTTCTAGAAAACTTGTAATTTCGGATTCTTTTAGAGGCAAAATTGTCTCTCTACGATGAAATAGGGTTTTACCCACATCACAAATATTTGCTAAATCTATTTCTAAAATCTCATAGAGACGTATTGAGGCACTTTATTTCTTTACTACAAAATTTTCATCTCCTATTAATATTGCATTACATGTACATTTATTTTCTATAAAAGGTATCATTAAAAGATCTCTTTAAAACATTTATACCATGTTCTTGTCAATATTCAATTACGAAATGAAGACGCTAACTAAAAAAATTAAAATAATATAATTTCTCGTTCTAATTCTTTTATAATTTATGTGGTGTTTTTTTTTAAATATTTTAAGATATAATATCTATCGTTACAAACTTAAATTTATATTAGAATAATTATATTCAGCTAAATAAATATAATATGAATAATTAAATGGGCAATGGAAGTAAAAAAGAGTCTCTCCACTCATTGATGAATTTGTATAAACACCAAATAATTATCATTGGATAAAGTTTCACTATCTTTGTGATCCAAAAAAGGTTGATATTTTACTTTTTAGACTTTTGTCCTTTTATAGTTAGGATTTTAAAATTTTATAATTATTATCATTATGATATTTAATTTTCATTTCAATATTAGTTGATGAAATATATAAAAATGTTGATAATATTACTTAGTTTGATTTTCAATTATAGTTTTAAATTTTATATTAATTCCCTATGTAATATTTGATTTTTATCCTTATATTTGTCACAAAAAATTACCATTTAAATTACTCCATATTTCAAATTGGTTTCACTTTTGAAATAAGATTTGTTTTTAAAAAGGACAGGTTGAAAAAATATAATAATAATTATTTTATTTTTCCTTTTAAAATTTGATTTCTTATATCAATTATCTCTCAAGTATGTTTGTTGATATATTTCTTGTAATATTCTTTCTACTTAAAATATTAATTTTATTCTATTTTAATTTTTACCTTTTTTTGTCATATAGAAATTTTAGATTTTATAATTAATTCTATAATATTTATTATTCATCCCTAGCTATATATGGAATGATAAAATGACCAATAGATGATCAAAGGCATGTCGCAGATGTATTGTACTGGAAAAGAGACAGCATAACATGTTTAAGTATCATGTAATCTAACATAAAAAAGTTAAAAGTTCTTTCAATTTTTTTCATTTCTTTTTTTGTATTATATTCCTATTCTATTAAGAGGTATTATTTTTACTCTTAAGTAAATGAATTATATCTAGATATAAACATGTAAACAATAATTAATAAGAGTAAGTACTATAATGTGAAAGTATTTGATATGCATTAATAAGCACATCATTTTACTTAATCACCCCTATAAAAAAATAATAGGGATAATTATATTTTCCTCCCAATGAGGTTTGGTATAATTACACATAAAACCCAAATAATTTGGAAAGTTATATATAGCACGTCTGAAATATGCTTTCGCCTAATATATAAGTCCCTCTATTAGTTAAAATTTCTTGAATTTATTAATTTGTAGATAGAGACACTGGTGGAGATGGCAGTAGTGCTGTGTAATAGTGACGATGATGATGGTGGTGAGTACTATTATAAAAATCTGTAGGACACAGAATGCTAGAGTACGAAAAGTTGGAGCAAACTCTTAAACTGGTGTTTGAGCTTTTGCTCAGAAAAGCTAATGTGAGAAGCTGAAGTAAATATTCCAACATTTCTGCAACTTCAGGTTAGCCATGACCTAAAAATATAGTTTAAAAAATAAAAATTGCAAATGCCCAGCAAATATACCATGGTCAATTACCCATCAACCCCCTAATTCAAATGTAAAAATCTTGAATCATCCCTTCATCTTTCAAATAAAGCTTCAAAAAATATATACTCTTTAACTATCAACAATATAATATAGTTTATTCTAACGCCTCTATAATAACATATATCAGTCTATTTGGACTTCTATTTTGTTCATTTACTTTGTTCAATAAATTAATGTAAGTTAGTAAAATACAATTCAATTGCTTTAAACTTAATAGGATAATAATATTAATTGCATGATAAGTCTTAAGTGACTTAATTATTTATTTATTTTTGAATGACTGGTATATATATACACACGTTTTGCTTTTTGGAAGCCAATAAGGGCATTGCATGCTCTACATCTTGCTCAAGCTCAATTCTTTTCTGTATTGAGGACTCCATAACTCTACAAATAAGCACTGGACAGTGAGTAGTTTGATACAAACCCTCTCTCCGTTGAAAGGGAAGATGTGCAGGAAACTTTTGTTCTCTCACAGAGGCCGTAATAAGGAGTAATCTTCTAGCAGCTCTCGTTCTGATAGTGTGTCATCTTCGTTTTGAGGCGTCCATAGCACCTCAACTGCCTGCATCGCAACAGTTACAAAATCAAACGACGGAAAGAATGTGAAACTAGCAGTACCGAGTGGCGATGTTATATTCTTACCATAATTCTACTTGATGGGATGGATGCAAGCTTTTGGAGAGCTTCTTTCAAGTCCTTGCTGTTATTGATAGAAGGTAGCTTGTGTGCTCCTCCAGCAGCCACCAAAATCGTGATCTGAAATTTTAATGTTTGCAAAAGACGATAGTTAGGAGAAAAGGGCTATGAAGGAGGGCTTGCTGTAAAACACAACTAGCTAGTCCAATCTTAATAGAGCATCGATCAGTAGGAGAAAGTGGGACACATGAGAACTTCAAGTGAAATTTTAGAATCAAAGCTAAGACTAACCGGTTTCATAACTGTGCAAAGATTGGAATTGAGTTTTCATTAGTAACTGCTTCAAGGAGAGAACCCCAAGTGAATCGATGATGAGAAGCAAAAATATGAACAGCACAGCTAGGTGGTAGTTACAAAAAAGAAACTACTTGATGTAAAATGGAAAATGCAGCACCTATTATTCTAATCGAGGCTTGTCTTATGAAAAACATAACAAGATAAACAAAAGGGGTATAAGTGATAAACCTAGCCGTTCTTACAGTAGGCAAACATTTTTTTCCTATCAAGCCAAAGATTTAAAGCTCTGGGAGAAATTTAGCAAATTTATGGATAGAACTGATTGATACTATTTTAAGCATAACAAATGACATAGATCAAACAAGTGAAGATGACATATTTCGTTCTCTTATGTCTGCTACGACTTGATGCCATCTGCAATTGCATATAAGAACAGCCTTTTGATGTGAGAGGCACAAAAGGTGAATAAGAAAGCCTAAATATATTTAGATATTAAGGTTGGCACCGCTGAGTTGGTTTGCAAAGCAGTACTGAAGCAAGAGGCACAGAGGATAAAAGAAACATTTCCATCGAACAGCTATACTCAATCATATATCATAATAGATTTAGACATTTAGTTTTTCCATTATATTGATTAGGACCTTGCACCAACACAAACAAAATAGTTGGGAGACCTTACCACTATGTACTCATTGCTAAATCCACTTGCTCTTGGGACCGTTAAGCTTTGCTTTTTTATGCTGTTGACATTAACAAGTGTCTCTTCATCAAACTTTCCACGTTCTTCAATAGAGAGTTGATTAAATCTTTTTTCCCCTTCTTCCATGCTTTTCTTTACATCAACCTGCATGTTATGAGGCCAGCTTAAAGTAAGTCTAAGGAAACCATGGCCCAAAAGAAGGAACCATTGCATTATCACTAGAAAATATTCTCTGTCGATCTGTGCTAATGGATGGTGATCCGGATGAAATCAAGTACATCACTTGTTCTGTTAATTTTTCTATACTTGAATTTGCATATGGCACATGTACGACCTAACACCATACAGATCAATAATTGGATCAGCCAAAATTTGTATAGCTTCTGAGATATTCTCTACCTATCAATTCAATGTTCCTATCCTAATTCACCTCAGCCACTTAAATGGCCAAAGAAAAATATATACAACAAATGTAACTTAACAATGCTGATTCTCCATGAGAGAACTATAAAAAATTGAATAAGAAAACATTGTTAAAATTACAATAAAGATGAAAACTCTCTACCAAGTACAGTGTGATTATCTTAAAAAAACATGATTCCACAGAATAAACTCAATTAGTTCGAGTACAGATTGGCTCCATGGAAAGGAAATTATGCCTATGTACTCTTTGCAGCTTCTTGTCAGGAACAAGCCGAAAAAGAAAAAACCAAACAAAGAAGAAGAGTTTAACTGCCGAAGTAATTATTTGGATTAAGAGAATATGTGGTAAACTACATGGCAAAGACAAACTATACAATGACCTGATAATCCCAAATGGAAATATCCAAGATAACCAGATCAAATCCCAAATGCTTATCAAGATCAAAGGAATGGGTAGATTAAAAGCAAGAAAAAGTACTGTCAATGTTCTTACTTGATTTGCTTTAATTTTGATAAGCATGTGGGATTTGATCTTGTTTTATTAGATCTGATTCTTGCTAATCATGCGGCTTTACTGAATAGAATGTTGTTGATATGTACAGCCTGATCCCAAATCACAAAGAGATCTTATTTGCAGAAACACAAGCCAAAAACAATAGAATCTAAAATATACCTCTTGTCTATATTACCTAAAAATGACTTGTCTATATTAGATAAGTAGCCTGATTTTCTTGTCATCCCTTGAAACACAATTTCAGAAATTAGATCCGTATATATGCGAACACTAAAACTCAGATGTCAATACTCCAGCAGCCCACTTGTACTATATAATTGATGCAAAATTATGGGACACATAGTAAGATTTCAAATATACATTCCCATAAAAATGAGAGAAGAGACTAAGTTCACAAATGAGTCAACAGCCTTCAAATTCACATTAACATACAGATAGTCCTTCTCCCAAGACAAAATCAAGCCGTTCTGCTATGAGATTAAAGGCATGTCATGTTGGATCCAGATAAAAAAATATTTTATCTATCATAATAGTTCTATATTTATCAGAAATCAGTATGAAAGATAGGATTGTCACACAATCATGATCTGATCAATAATAGAAGGGAGCAGATCCTCATATAGAACAAGGATCCTTATTATCTGTGGCTCAGTATAAATTGATTTAATTTCATTATACAATTCATTGTTCTATGTTTTGAGGGATTCTTATAGACCCTTAATCCCATCCACATACAAATATGGGTGAGAAAAGTCATTTGTAGGAGATCTATTTTGGACCAAGTTTACTATCCCCATTGATATTAATTTCCCAAATAATCATATTGACGCTCCCTTGCAAAATGGAAGGTTATACAGAAACCAACCTCCAATGTTTGAATAATACAACCACCCCAGCCTTCCACTCCGAATCATAAAAAGTCCTAAAACTACAATTTTACCCTCAAACTTTCTAGTCCATTGTTTGACCATTTTTAGAGAAAATACCTTTACAAATGATAGGGGCTTGTTCGAAATTATCATTTGGGGTGTGCATGTAACATTTTACAAAATATTTCAAATAAACTTGTCGAGTAACAAGAACCTATGTTCTTTCTTCTGATTTTACTAGGTTTGACTTATGAAAGAAAGAGGCTGATGACCAATTATAATTAAACCAATTTACCATTTTTCTCATACTTCATCCAATTTCCTTTTATATCTTTTAATTTTCAAAGAACATTTTATTTCTTCATGTTCTTGTAACTGGTTATAATTTATTTAAGATAAATTAGATTTTGCTATCCGAACTATACCCGTTTTTACATATTGGTATCTAAACATTTTTTGTGTCAACTTGCCATATATGATAATTTTTTTACTGGAAAAATATCACATCTTATGCATGTGTGAAAAATATCATATCACATAATCCTTAAACATCATATTTGCACTGCATGTGATTTTTTTTTTACAAAAAACTTAATAGAAAAATAGTTATAAATGACAAAATGCACAATTTCGTAAAGTTGAGATTGTAAGTTGATACAAAAAAATAAGTTAGATACCAAAGTGTAAAAACAGTCATAGTTCGAATGGCAAAATGTAATTAACCCATTTTTTTATTAACTTCCCTTTGCTGCCCATTTTTGTTATAGAGATAAATTTCATCTAACTATTCTATTTAACTAGAAAAATGGGAATGAAATATATATTCAATCCAGTAGATTAATAATTCAGGTTTTTCTAATTATTCTCCACTTTCAAATCAAATATACAAAAATTCAGTTTTCTATTTTTCTTCCCCCTTGTCCAACCCTCACCCACCTATCAAACCCCTTACCCCCCATCTACTCTACACCTTTTGCTTCATTCCCCCTTTTCCCTTGCCCCTCCCACCTCCCCCACCTACCCCATCCCTTTCAGCCTTTCCTTCTTTTTGTCTGTGTATATGCATGTACATAGATATGTCTATGTCAATATATATGTATGTGTCTATATATTTGTGTGTATCTATATATGTCTGCCTGTGCATGCATAGGTATAAGCCTGGAAGTATGTTTATGTATGAAAATATGGTAATCGGGTGTGTGTAGAGATGGAGAAAACAATAATAAGGGTAAAAGTAACTCTACTATTTTCAAATATTTTGGTCAATCTCGTTTTCTTTTTCTTGCCAGTGGACAGTGGAGGGCCCACTATGACATGTCACTCTTTCTCGCAACTACTCTTTACTTACAGGAGCTTTCAATACCATCGTTCAAACATTAGGAGTGCTTTTGTAATTGGACTATTTTGCATGGGATGTATTGTAGTTATACCTTAATTTAGTCCATATTATAACTAGGTATATCCAGTAATAGACTTCATAATGTTTTGGTTTAAATAAATATCCACCCAGGAACTATGCTTACAATCCATTCACCCCCTAAAATATAAACAATAATAAAAATCCCCCTAATAACATTTACCCTAATTTTTAGGATGGGATGCCATTATCATTAACCCTTTTAAATGTGTTCCTTACAACCATTCCTCAAACAAATAATTTGATTATTATAAAGCTTTTTATTTTAAGAAAATACTATTGAAAAAATTATAATTTTTGTAATCAGTATAGAAATGTGTAAAAACTCTATAAGCTTACAATCCTCATACCTTCTATATTTTCTGTTTAATAATTTACATAATACGTCTTTTATGCTGTTATACATCTAAATGTGTATAACCTTTTATAAAATAGTATCAATAATAATTTTTAGAAAAAGATGTGTTTTAGTCCATTGGCATATCAGGGTTTAAAAGAGAAAAAGAAAAATGAAGAGAAGTTGACATGAAAGCAATAAGAAGAGGGAAGAAAGGGAAAGGAAGACAAAAAAAACAGAGAGGAAAAGAGCGTGGAAAAGATGAGATGATGGTGGTGCAGAAAACCACAAAGTCAAGAAGCTGCCTTCTCTAGTCTTCTCTAGTCACGCGTGCCTTTCAATGAGGCACAAGCACAGTCAAGGCTCATGCCTTACTAAAGGGATGCCCCTTCACCTAAAAATGGCACCACGATCAGTGTTGATCCTACGTATGCCAAGGTGCAACCCTCTCTCACTTTCAGTGACTATGAAGAGAGCAAAAGGAGTAGGGAGTGGTGGCCCCCCTGTCCAGTCTGAGACTTTAATTTTCCATATGAGGTGAAAAGAACACCATATTATGAACTTCAAAGGTGCATCTAGATAATACTGAGAACTTTAAGATGTCAAAGAACAAGAAAAATTAATTTCATACATCAAAATTGAAGCCTGAACTTTTGGCTCTAGCTTTAGCTCAACCCAACCAACCACCAGCAATGAATAAATAAAAGAAAGGATCAATGGTTTTAACTTACTGATGAATAGGCGGAGATGCAATAATCGGGATGTCGAAGCAAAGCTAGTACCGTCTCTGCAGCCAAATTAAATTGTTCACCCTTTGCAATTATTTGGAAGAACTAATAGAACTAGCTGAAGAATATTAAAAAACCATGAGAAGCTCTAGTTGGTGCGATATCATTGGAAAAAGACAAGCAATATCAGGATTTTTAAGATCAATTAGAATACACAAAGTACCACACAACACATGCTTTTGCTTCATAACTTCGAGAAGAACTGACCAATAAATAATTACAAGGGAGAGAATCTGGTTGGAATATTATGTCACTGGAATAATCAATTGGCATGATAATCCCATGAGAAGAAGTTATCTTCACCATCACCTATAAGGAGTTCTTCCAATCCAGTGTTTACATCCATATAATCGTGGAGCCCTACTTTAGCAGGTCCAAAAGGTTCATTTTAGTGGACCAGAATTTTGAAAACGCAAATTCTATCTATTGTTATTATGTTACTCTGGCATACAAGATGAACAACCTTGGCTGGAGTGGAGTAAGCAGGACTCGTACAACAACCATAGACAAAGCCAAGATTATCAATGTTGTAACAGCTTGAATAATGGCAATTGGACTAATGCTGGCCCTGACTAATTAGGCATTCAGCAAAGACAACTACTCTAAGCACGATAAAGAGGTGTAACTGTTAAGCACTCAGTTGCATAGTAATTGTGTGATTAGTTGAAGAATAAAAGTTCATATCCCATGTTAAGGAATATGATAATTGTGCAAAATTTGAATATCTAAGTAAGAATGGATCTTAGACTTAAAATTTGTTAGGAGATTGGACTGCTCCAGAAGAGGATTGCTTGCTTTTGCGCAAAACAGGTACAAATGCAAAGAGGACCACATATGCATACGACAGAGGCCATTGAGGTGTTGATGACCAAACATTGATCATCCGTAGAGTGATCCTTATCACAATAATTCATCCCACATCTAAAGGTTTATGTTCCCAGTAGGTGCAGCTGCCTGTGGTCATAAAGGCTTTAACACAAGAAATTGCTGATGGATAGGGTATGAAGCCTAATGATCAAGGACAACTTGAAACTATGCCCAATAGACAGAAGAAAAAACGGGAGAAACTAAAAAAGGGAAAGGAAAGGGAGCATCTTTATTTATGTGGGATCAAATCCCACCAGATTTTAAGTACTTCTAAGAGTTTGACGCAAGACATGGGTGTAATCAATCTCATCTACTGTGAAGATGCATCAAAGTGTTAAGCAGAAAAGTGGCAGACCTTTCTATGTCATGGATACGAAAAGCCTCCGATAAGATATAGGTGGAAGACAGATGTAATTAACATGAGAAATCCATTAAAACCCTGTTTTACCCAAAATCGATTTAAAGATCAATAGAAGCATAACATGTATGTAGCACCCCCAAGTTGAAGCCAGATATACTTATGTATGAAGATGCCATGAGGCCCTTTTTCCCTAAAACAATTAGTTATTTATCAAGTAAATACATGTTTGTTTGTTTATAGAGCGATGGCATCCAAGCAGCAAGCACCTTTACTTCCAATTATTGACATCACCTTCTAATGGTAGTTATTTCTGTTCTATAAAATGTAATTTATCCTCTGTCCAAAATCAGAAATGAAGGTGCAAGGAATGGCCAGACAATTATCTGAAGAGACATGTTACCTGTCAATACGTAGTGTAGACCCTCTGAGGTGGATGTATCTGCTGTTTCGGCAATCCGGTTGAGATCCTTTTGGAGTGATCTCCCCAGGCCCAACAGTCCCACCTTGAACAAACGAAATGCAATACAAAGATGTAAGTAAACAAAAAGCAAAATCGAAGAAAAGAAACAACAAAAATGACATTAATTGAACAGAGGTTTTGACAACAGCACATAGAGTTCTAGGACAATTCATTGTGAAATCAAATTAATAATTTAATAAACCTTACTGAGGTTTTCCAACAGTGCTATAATGATTCTAGAGCAGTAACTCAATAGTGTAAGCCTTTAATCTGCTTACTGTTAATGGATTTAGCATTGAATAAAAATAGAAAAAGAAGAGTGTAAATTTGGAAACTGAGTTCGTTTACTTCATTTCTTTTCGATAGTGTTAATTTCAATTGGAAACTGGGTCCATCTACTTCATTTCCATTTGATACTATTTATGTTCTGCCATTTATCTTTTCAATAGCATTCCTCAAGTAGACATCAATTCTCGAGGCTCGTTGGTATCCTGTTTGTCACTCAATTAAACTTAGGGAGACAGTAAATTGGCAATTGCGCATATCTCTTAACACAATTGCTAAAGAGGAAAGTTCAAAAAATTAAAACTTGATATTGTCGTATCATATGATCTTTTCACTTTTCAGCTTTTAACCCTTCAAATTGTGAATATGCGTAATGTCAATGAAACGACATCTGCAGTTCACAACATCGATGGAGTTGCTCTTATATTCCCCAGTTGTTCTTTAAACTTTAAACAAATTAGATAAAGGTCAAGGCACCTCAATATTGGACCTCCATTGTAGCTAAAGACTAGGATACCTATGTCCTTTGCTTAGCTTCCTAAAGTCAGATTGGGAGAACATCTGTAGAACTCTCAGCTCCATGTGCGAAAATCCATCACAGAAAATGGTTACAACAAGATTTATGCCTGTCATTTACCTTCTCTCAATCAAGTGGTACCAAATAAAATCATTAGAAGTAGTACCTTGAGGAACTGATACTAGTTGCTCTTGTGTATGTTTCTAGAAGGTTCATACTGTTATGTCTTTTTATATCATTTCCTTGTGAGTTGGTTGCTTATTTTTCAAGTCTGTGGCTTGGGATCTTCCATAAATAGTGTTGAATCCCTCTGTCATCCCCTCTGTCACTCATCTAAACAAGTTAGGAGACAATAACCATATCTTGTAACAAAATTGCTAATAGAAAGAAGTCCATAGATACATGACCCTTGAAATCAATGAGCTTTTGGCTCTCAACTTTGGACCTTTCAAATTGTGAGTGTAATGTCAATGACACATCTGCAGGCTGCAACATTGATGGAGGAGCTTTTATATCTCTACTTGTGAACAGAAAATACTCTAAGATGAAATGATAGCACCAAAAGTCACTTTTCTGTTTCTGATCCATATTCTTGCCATCTAAGAAAACCCATTTCCACCCTTTAGTTAGTTCATGTAAGACATGTTATTTGACTAAGAATAGATTATTTCCTCTCCTTCCGGGAACCCCAAAATTCATCAGCACCAACATACTTTCATGGATATGAAACTTCTGTTGGAGCCAAATCTTTTAAAAGGGACTAATCTGCTGATTGAAGCATTGCAGTTAACCTTTTCACCATGAAATTCTATGAACTATATGTGGGTTAACTTTCTGCTTTCTCAAAGCATGATTTCCTGAAAATTGCCAATATCCATTTTCCCTTAGGACTCCAGCCAGCATATAGTATATTCTCACTGGGATTTCCGTTTTAATCATGTAATCTATCTAGGCTGACAGCATCGTTAGAACTCATCTAACCATGCTAAACCCAACAACCATATAACAAAACTATAATCATGCATCAACATTTCTAAACCCAATAACAGTACAAAACCAATTACCAAGAGTCAACAGTAAATATAAACTAAACGATAACTACTATTATGAAATGTTATCAAGTTGTTCACAAAACCGTACCTGCAGCTTGAGCACACTTGTTCTCTCAGTTGCCGTGAGCACACTGCTTTCCGAACCCTCAGACAAGAAGCCCGAAACCAAAATAAATGCAGCAAAGGCAGTCAAAATAAGGAAAAAACTAGACCCAACACCCACAGCAGGGCCAACATAAACCCCACCAAAAGGAGAAGGTGCATAATACGGCACGGAATAGGAGAAAGCAGATCCTGCCCCCGACCTCGGCACGCTGTAATCCCTCGACATTGACGACCGCGAAGAGAATGAATTTCCACCCATCCGTCCCCCAGAAGCAGCCAATGCAGAACACGGATCGTACATCAATAGAAGCCCGACAAGCACGGCAGCTGCCAAAGGTTTTCGCAATGCATTGAGGGCGTTTAGTATGCTTTTGGAGATAATCTCAACTGGGTTTTTCCTATTTTCTATTCTGACAGAACCAAGATTGTTAACAGCTTGACTGGCAGACAAACCATGCCTGCTGCTGCCGCCGGCGTCGTTGGTAAAGAAGCATTTCACGCTGAGCTTTTCGAAACTTCTACGAATCTTGAAATGAGCAAAGGAAGTGTGAGCCGGGAATTGAGGAGATTGATATATTTGGTTTTTCCAATTAAGGCTTGGTTCTTGTAAGAAAAGAATTGAGGCGGCCGCCATGGCTTCCACCTGTTTGATAAATCAAAATACGAATTGATCGGAGAGAGATTAAACGTTGACGATTACTGCGTTGCAGTGAGGGATATCTTGGGTGGAAAAGGAAGTAGCAATGGAAACCAGGAAACTGAAATCGTTGGTCTGGCGCAAAGGCACGGAGGGCGACCCACCCAGTGTGTGGGTTAGAATGAGAGACCCGTAGCTATTTATACAACACGCGGCATCACAGTTGTCACAATTATATCCCAAATATTATAATTTTAGGTCAAATTCTATACAGGGTACCAATGATCCAAAATGAGTAACAACCTTTTTCAGATATCAATCTATCCGACTCATAAGGAAAAAACTTGCATCAGTATCTTAATTCAAATATGGGTTTGATTCACACTCCATGTTCTAAAAAATATTGACCATCCAAAAAGCGCAAAAAGAAAAAACAGAATCTTTGTCGTATTTGTCTAAAAAAATGCATTAAGAAAGATGTATAGAACCTTTTAATGACATAGTATTTTTTCAACTCTCAAAATAGAATCTATTCCAAACATATATGCCAAAGGATCATTATGTCTATCATGCACTATGGTTCATTTATATAAATTATTTTTATTTTATAAAAATTATATATACATTTACTAAAAGTATTAATATTATTTATAAAAAATCACTTGTACAGTTATTTATATAAATTATTTTTATTTTTTAAAAATTATATACATTTACTAAAAGTGTTAATATTATTTATAAAAAAATCAACTTCATATGTGATTTCTGTAACTATGTAGAAGATAAAAATGATTTGTATATATAGATCATAGATGAAAGGTATGTAATTATTTTTAAAATTTATATTGGTATTCAAAATTTTGTCAATGATATTTTGATATTCAAGTAATTATAAATAAATAAATTTATACTTGAGTTTCACTTGTAATGATTTGCAACACCACAAGGTCAAAGGATCTTCAAAAAAAATTCTAATATCAACATAGACTAACCATGCATTAGTACTTTCATGCTTAAGTTACTGAAAAAAGTTAAAAGGAACTTGAATTAAAGTGAGAAAAATGACAAACTATATATATTCATATGGAGTACAAAATATAGCCTCAAAACAGTCTAAAAATCGAGATAAAAATGAAAAAATAAGTGAGAGTTTGAGAGTGAGGGCTGATGTTACCAATTAACTACATAAGACCTCTATTTATAGGCCTGTACAGAGCAGGTTTGGGTGGTTGCAGAATGTCGTACTTTGCTGAAAAACCCTTTGAGTTGGCTATCATCCAAAAAAAATTGTTTGTGATACGGATAAATATTAAAAGAGATGTGACTGCTTTACCAAATCATACCAAGTTTAGCAAGATTTTTGGAAAGCTATATTAGTGGCTTATCAGCTCACCCATCCAATTTGTGCGAATACAAATGAGATCTTTTAGTATGATGTTCTTGATATGTTGGCAAGTTATATGACGTGTCCGTCCAGCTATATGATGACGTGTTTTACCAAGTCATACCAAGAGTTGACTGTTTTACCAAGTCATACCAAGTTTAGCAAGATTTTTGGAAAGCTATTATTAGTGGCTTATCAGCTCACCCATCCAATTTGTGCGAATACAAATGAGATCTTTTAGTATGATGTTCTTGATATGTTGGCAAGCTATATGACGTGTCCGTCCAGCTATATGATGACGTGTTAGCTAAAATGGGCTTGTTTCTTATGCCTACTAGTTTAGTAAAGTAGGAGGTAAACTTGTGGGGCCTTACCTCCCAACTGATGGACAAGCTGCCCCTGGCTAGTTGGGCTGACATGTCTTGCTTGTGGGCTAGTCCATGAAAGGTTTAAGGGGCATCATTGCTCCCCCTCCCCCCACTCCAAGGGTGCAAATTGTAAAGTTGGACTGCTACAGTAGGTATGATATTCTGTAAAATATAAGAGACATTTCATGCTCATCAGCAGGACGAATCCCATTGGGCTTCTTGAGTAATGCTGACAGGATGAAAGACTCCAGTTGGAGAGTCCTACTACCGAATGGACAAGAGTGCGCGGATCTAGGGAATTTTGTAATTGACTTGGCTACTTAAATTTCCTGCTATGCTTTGTTGTTCTTGCAGGTTAGTATAAGTACTTAGCTGAGAAATACCCAATTTATATGCTACGTAAGAATGTTCCCTGCAGGAGTTAGAGTAATGCTAAGTAGGATAAGATAGGGAGGTTTCTCCGTCTCTTGCTAGTATAAATTACACAAGACTAGTTTAACCAGAAAACTAGGCAAATAGGTAAGATAATTCTTAATCCAAGTAAATAGGTCTTTGCTGCTATAAGCCTGTATGTTTAGGCAACCTGTTATAAGACCAGAAATATTGACCTACTTTGCTAACTGATGCATGCGTACTTGTTCCAGTTGCTCCTGTCATTAACGAGGATGATGTGATTTCGTTAGTACCAAATAAAGTATATCTCAAAGTAAATGAGTAAGGATAGAACTCAAGCACTAAGTTAGCGTAAGCAAATTTTATTAGCATTATGCTTAAACATATGTGCCAATAGAAGGCAGCTAAAAGCTGAAGTGAGTGTGTCAACTCATAGCTGCTTGTATGTTGTATATGCCAGCTAGTGATGACTGAGTTGGATGCATACGCTAGCCAGTGGTGGCTCATGTCACTGCCTACACCAGCTGGTGGCAACTTACTTAAGTGCATGCACCAACTAGGGGCGACTTATAGAAGCGTGTGCCCAGCTAGAGGCCACTAATGTAGAAGCATGTGCTAGTTAGGGGCAACTTATTAGGAAGGTGCACTGGTTGGTGGCAGCTTACATAAGTGTGTCTACCAACTAGGGACGACTTATGTAAAAATATGTCTACGCTGGTGGCGGCAGCTTATTTAGAGTCAGCACTGAGCTGAAAATGGCGCATGCAAGTAACACAAGATGGGAAGCAAAAATTGCATTTTTTCATGTGAAGTAATGCTCTGACTCGGAGTCATGGACATTAACAGTAATCTTGGCTTTAAAATGTGTAAATTAAAGTAAAGTGAAAGTTTTTGCACCCCTTGAATTTCCCACTTTATCCCATTTTTTTATTTCTCTTAGTCTACTTTTAGGTTTGCCCCCCATAAATTTAGGCAAAACTGCAAAATTAGTCCTATAAGTATACAGGTGGCAGAATTAGTCCTGTAAGTTTTAATTTAGTGGCCATTTTGGTCCTTTAGGACAAAATAACCCAAAAATTAGCCAGATGAATTAGGGCGTAGGGTTCCTTCTTAAATTCAATAAAATGATTGAAGAGTTCATTTTCTTCTTCAGGGATGTTATTAAATTTTTCAATTTCGAAAATATTTTCCCTCACTAATGCCCTATTTCCATGTCTAACAATATCGCCTGCTCGAAACCTACCTCCTCTCTTATTAGAGGAGGAATTCCTTCCTCTTCCCCTTTGGGGGAGCATTCCTAAAAAATAAAAATAATTCATTAGCCATCATAATAACCAACAATTTGCTGATAGTATAACAAATTTGCTATGCAAAGTTGTTTAATATGATTTTCTGCAGTGACGTCTGCATCTGAAAATTGTATGGAGAATGTCAGAAATAATTTCCTTGACTTTATCAATTCGTTTTCTGATTATTTTTTGGGTCTTTTGAATTTTGTCTAATATTCAATTGGTTCATCCCAGAATTTTAATTGATAAATAGGTCAATGTACTCCATTCATAAAAATTTTTTCCCCTATGACTAATTCTTCCATCCAAATATTTGGAATTTTTGAGGATTTATTCATTCCTCTAAATATTTCATTTCCAAATTCGTTCGGATTTATTTCCATCAATATGTTTCTTGATAGGAAATTAGGGAGATTATTTGTCTCTCATTTAATATGTTCAATAGAAAAATTAAATGGGGTAAGATGTGCTTGCCATCTAGCAAATATTTGTTTAGAAACATCATATTTAAAGTCTTTATTAAACATAAATTTAGTAGCAGAACAATCTGTCCTAACGGTGAATTCTTGATTAAATAAATCATTTTGAAATTTCAAAACACATTTAACAATAGCAAGAACTTCTTTAGAAACCGTAGCATAATTTCTTTGAACTGCTTTTCATTTTCCGGAATGGAATTTTCATAAATATTTTATAATATTTATTAATTTATAGTTTTACTTAAGTTAATTTAGCCAAACAGTGTCTTAGTCATGGGGAAAAAAATTATTAAAATAAAAGGACAAAAATGGGAATCAGACGCTTCTCTTCGCTATATATACTGCAGGTCTGGGGTTTAAAAGGTTCCAACATATCTGTTTAAAGCTTTTCGGTAGAAACGCAGAGAAAATGGCGGTGCAGAGTTGCGGTGATATACAGGCGTTGCTGGAGGATTGTATAGCCAACGTGCTGTCGCTGACCAGCCCTAAGGACGCCAGCTGGATGTCGGTGGTCGCCTCCAAGGTCCGTGCCGCCTCCCAGTCCGACGTCGTTTGGAGTCGCTTCTTGCCCTCTGACTATAGGGAGATCGTTTCCCGCGCAGTCGACGGCTACGACTGGTTGCTTGATGGATCTCGTTCTAAGGACATATACCTTCATCTATGTGATCATCCGATTCTCATCGATGGTGGCAGGAAGGTACATGTGTTTGTGATGGGTATACATATAACCCCCCTACAAAAAGACTGAAACGCCCTTCATTAAGGGCATGATGGTCATTTCCACGACCGGATCCGCGTGTTTTGTAACGGGCGGGTCGCAGAGGACCCGACCCGGGTCGCGTGAACCAACAGAAGACCCGGACAATGACGACCGTTCGATCAGAATGTGAATCAACAAGACGAGGCCACGTGGCCCAGTACTTGCCGTACAACTGTGTACTATAAATAGACCCCGATACGCCATAAATGAGATAACTGATATACATTAATTGCGATCGAACTTTGAGATAGAATATATTTCTCTCGATCAATCTAACTTGAGTGTCGGAGGGTCATTGTCGGGGACGTGCCCGACGAGCTCACGGTTCATGTTTTCATTCTCAGGGGATCCAAAATCTGATTCGGAGGAGTTAGTCAATCTGTGGTGAGATCATCTCAGGAGATCGAATAATTCGACCCGGATCAGTTGGCGCCGTCTGTGGGAACTTCTGAGAATTTTCTGTCATTATGGAGGGTTCATCGAGGAGAAATGTTGCTGAAGAGGAGACACCCAGGAAAGGAACAGGTACAACCATCCAAATCACTCCGGACGAGTTGCAAAAAATGATAGATGAAGCAAGCCGAAAAGCAATCGTAGAATACGAAAGGAGAACAGCGACCCACCTGGTCAAGGAAACTGCTAGAAGACAGCTATTTGAAAATGTGGAACCAATAAGAGAGTCAAGGGTGCAAGGGGAACATGAACACCGTAGTAAGCGACCGGCGTCGTCCGATGCATGCTCCAGCAGCCACGGACGCGCGAAAAGAAGAGAGCCGGTGATATCCAGGGCCGAAGTAGAAAGTGTGGGCAAACAGATACACAGCCTAAATAAACAGATCGATGAGTTGAAGAAGCGAGGGGAGATTGTCTCGCAGAACAAGAACTCCCCTTTCTGTAACGACATCCTCGTTCAAACCGTCGAGCCGGGGTTCAGGGTACCCGATCTGAGGAGGTATGATGGGATGAGAGACTCCCAGGAGCACGTGGCCGCCTTTGAAATGGTGATGAATCTTTACGGACAATCAGCCCCGATAATGGCAAAACTGTTCGCGACCACACTCACGAGGAAAGCTCAAGAGTGGTTCACAAACTTGCCCTGAGGAAGCATCGAATCCTACGAACAGCTCGTGCAAAAATTCAACTTCCATTTTGCGAGCAAGAAAAAATAGAAGAGGTCCGCCACACATCTCTTCAACATCCGGCAGAGAGAAGACGAAACGTTGAAAAATTTCATGGGTCGGTTTAACAATGAGACTCTGGAGGTGCAAGAGTTGAGGATCGATATGCTCGTGAGCATCCTCATTCACGGACTCAGGAAGAGCTCTTTCGCATCCGCCCTCGCACGAGATCCGCCCTTCGATGTCGAGCAGTTAATGGCGCTAGCACAAAAATATATCGACGAAGAAGAGATGAACGCGATGAAAGATTCGGAACGAAGGGAGCGGGAGTACATCCCCAGACGACCTCAGGAGGGCAGGGGAGGAGGAAATGACAAACCGAAAACAGAGAAACGGAAGGAGCCCAAGTACGTGCCGAAATACCACAATTACACTCCTTTGGCCATGTCTCGGGAGAAGGCCCTGATGATGGTAGAGAATGCCGACGTGCTGAAGTGGCCAAGACATATGAGATACACCCCCTCCAAGAAAACTTCTAACAAATACTGTCGTTTCCACCGGGAGAGGGGACACAATACAGAGGAGTGCTATCAGCTGAAAGATGAGATCGAAAGGCTTGTTAGACAGGGGCATTTCCGAGATCGCGTGCCCCCGAATTGTAGAATCGGTGGGGAAGGTAGGAGGAGCAGGTCGAGAAGTCGTGACCGCGACAGAAACCAGGGTCCATCAAAAACCGACAGGGCCCCGACGGGCGGGAACAACGCTCCCACCAAGGGCGTTATATACACGATCGCGGGAGGGTCGAAGGCAGGAGATTCGAGTCGGACACGGAAGAGATGCGCCCGAACAGTCGGATCGGTTAGGGAGAAGGAATTCGTGCTGAAGGTGGAGGACGAAGAGGCCATCTCATTTAACAGCTCGGACAGATTGAAGGAGGGTGGAGAACAGAACGACCCCATGGTCGTGAAACTAGATATTGCGAATTTCACCGTTCACAAAGTGTTGATTGATAGTGGGAGCTCAGCGGACATCATCTTCAAAAATGTGGTAGATCGGATGGGGCTAGAGAACGCGAGGCTTGAACCCGTAAAAACCCCGTTAGTCGGCTTCGGGGGAAGCGAAGTGGCCTCACTAGGGACGATTGAGCTACCAGTGTCCATGGGAGAGGAGCCAAAAAGAAAAACTTTGATGGTCAAATTCTTGGTGGTAGATACTCCTTTCACATACAATGTCATACTGGGACGGCCGAGGCTGAACTCATTCTGGGCGGTCATCTCCACGTACCATATGAAGATGAAATTCCCCACTGAATATGGAATCGGGGAAGTGTCGTGCGATCAAAAGGAGGCTCGCAAATGCTACAACTTGTCGATAAAGGGGGAGCCGAGGTCGAAGAAGCAGAAGGTCAGGGAGGATGCGGAGCCCCGACCGTATGAAGCCGAACACTTGAAACCCAGTGAGGAATACAGGGCTATTCAGCTTGCAACAGAGGATCCCAGCAAAACGACCCGGATAGGGTCCAGCATGAACGAGGGAGAGATGGCCATGATCGACTTCCTACGGAAGAACGCAGACATGTTCGCATGGAGCCCGTCGGATTTCACCGGGATTGACCCGGAGGTCATTGTACACCGATTGAACGTAGACCCCACGGCTCGACCTGTGCAGCAGAGGAAGAGAACTTTTAGCAATGATAAGAACGATGCTATCAGGCAAGAGGTCGAGAAGCTGCTGAAAGCTGGATATATATCGGAAGTCCAGTACACGAATTGGCTTTCCAATGTAGTACTTGTCCCGAAGTCTTCGGGAAAATGGCGAATGTGTGTGGATTTCACGGACCTGAACAAGGCTTGCCCTAAAGACCCGTACCCGCTACCTCGGATCGATACCATGGTGGATTCGACCGCTGGATTCGAACTCTTTTCGATGATGGATGCATACCAAGGATATCACCAGATCCAATTGGCAGAAGAGGATAGAGACAAAACCTCCTTCGTCACAGATAAGGGGACTTATTGCTATAACATGATGCCGTTCGGACTGAAGAATGCGGGTGCGACCTACCAACGATTGGTTAATAAGATGTTCGGTGATCTGCTCGGGAAAACCATGGAGGTATACGTTGATGACATGCTGGTCAAGAGTAAGAGGTCACAGGACCACATCAAAGATCTCTCTCAGGCGTTTAGTATAATGAGGTCGCACGGAATGAAGCTCAACTCGGACAAGTGCACCTTTTGAGTGACAGGAGGGAAGTTTTTGGGCTACATGATCAGCGAACGAGGGATAGAGGCGAACCCAGAAAAAAATCAAGCTATAATGGGTCTGAGATCACCCAATTCGATCAAAGAGGTGCAGAAGCTCACGGGAAAGATCGCATCCTTGAGCAGATTTATATCTCGATCGGCCGACAGAAGCTTACCGTTTTTCAAGGTCTTGAGGAAGCCTAAAAATTTCATGTGGACACCAGAGTGCGATCAGGCTCTGCAGGAGTTGAAGGAATACCTCACAAAACCTCCGTTGCTCGCGAACCCGAAGGAAGGGGAGACTTTATTCCTATACCTAGGGGTGTCCGAAAATGCGGTCAGCTCAGTGTTGGTGAGGAAGGAGGCCAGTAATCAAAATCCGGTGTATTATGTTAGCAAAATGCTCCAGGGGCTGAATCACGATATTCAGAGATGGAAAAACTAGCCCTCGCCCTAGTTGTAACAGCTCGAAAATTGCGGCCATATTTCCAGTCGCACAAGGTGGTGGTATTGACGAACCACCCTCTCAAACACGTGATGTCACGACCCGAAGCATCCGGAAGGCTAATTAAGTGGGCGGTAGAATTGGGACAGCACGACATTGAGTATCAGCCCAGAACGGCCCAGAAAGCGCAGGTGCTAGCGGATTTTGTGACGGAGTTAATAGGCGACCAAAAACGACCCGGAACGGTCGAGCAGCCTTGCTCGAAATGGATGCTGCATGTCGATGGGTCTTCCAACACGAATAATGGAGGAGCGGGCATATTGATCCAAGGACCCGAGGGTGTCGAGATAGAAGTGGCTGCTCGCTTATCGTTCCCAGTAACAAACAATGAAGCGGAATACGAGGCATTGGTACTAGGGCTGGAGCTAGCATATGAGGCAGGCGCTCGTGATCTGGAAGTTTTCACCGACTCACAGCTGATCGCTATGCAAATTGAAGGAGCATACGAGACGAGAGAGAGAACCATGACACAGTATAAAGAGATCGTGCAACGATTGATGGGAAAGTTTAGGGGATGTTCGGTTTCACAAGTTCCCCGAGCAGAAAACGACAAAGCGGATGCTCTATCAAAATTTGGTGCGGCAATGGATGGAATTCGGGATCGCAAAATCACAGCCCTAGTACGCGAGCAGTCGGCTCTCGTGGACAGAGCAGAAGTCCAGGTCGTTTCAACGACGGGATCTTGGATGAGCGAAATCGTAGGGTATCTTGAGGATGGTACTTTGCCTAGCGACCCGGTGGCAGCCAAAAGAGTCAAATTTCGGGCTGCTCGATTTACACTGTTGGAAGGCCAGCTATACAAGAGGACGGTGGACGGCCCTCTCTTGAAATGCTTGGATGAAGAGAGGGCCATGTACGTGATGCGGGAAATACATGAAGGAAGCTGTGACAATCATTCAGGGGCGAGATCGCTAGCTCAGAAAGTGATGCGACAGGGATATTTCTGGCCCACCCTAGTCGAAGATTCAAAGAACTTAGTGAGAAAATGCGAAAGCTGCCAGAAGTATGCTTCCTTAATACATCAGCCCGCGACCCCAATGGAACCAATCAAGATAGCATGCCCGTTCGACCAATGGGGAATTGATATCGTAGGACCCTTCCCACCTGCGCAAGCTCAGAAGAAGTTCATCATCGTGGCGGTCGAATATTTCTCCAAGTGGGTCGAAGCGGAGGCGGTAGCCAAAATATCCGAGAAGGAAGTTATCAACTTCATCTGGAAGAACATCATATGCAGATTTGGTATACCCCAGATACTGATATCTGATAACGGTACGCAATTCCAAGACAGGAAGATCACAGAATGGTGCAAGGAGCTCAAGATCGCACAACATTTCACGGCAGTCGCGAACCCTCAGGCGAACGGGCAGACCGAGGTGACAAACCGGACAATCTTGCAACACTTGAAGACGCGCCTCGAGAGTAAGGGATCGTGGGTTGACGAACTGCCCGGGGTCCTGTGGGCCTATCGCACAACACCACGAACCGCCACGGGTGAGACCCCTTTCTGCCTGGTATATGGGGCCGAAGCCATCATCCCAGCCGAAGTTGGGGAGGAATCGCAAAGAGTCATGCAATATGAACCCGAGGCGAACCGAGCCGAACGAAGCTTCGACCTCACTGTCATCGAAGAAAAGAGGGAGGCTGCATATGCCAGAATTTTACATCACAAGGGCCTAATGATGAAGAGCCACAATCGTAGAATTCGACCCCGCCAGCTGCAGGTGGGAGACCTCGTGCTGAAGAAAGTGGAGGCGTCAAAACACGTGGGAAAGCTGGAGCCGCCCTGGGAGGGCCCTTACAAAGTGGTCGAGATCAGAAAGAAGGGCACATACAGGTTGCAAGACATGCAGGGTCGCGATTTACCACGCCCTTGGAACATTCAGAACTTGAAGAAGTTCTATGCCTGAAGCAAGGAGCCTGCGAAAGGCCATCAACTGAAGGATCGAACAAGGAGCCTGTGAAAGGCTGTCAACTGAAGGATCGAACAAGGAGCCTGTGAAAGGCCATCAACTGAAGGATCGAACAAGGAGCCTGTGAAAGGCCGTCAACTGAAGGATCGAACAAGGAGCCCGCGAAAGGCCATCAACCGAAAGATCGAACAAGGAGCCTGTGAAAGGCCAACTGAAGGATCGAACAAGGAGCCTGCGAAAGGCCATCAACGAGAAGACCGAACAAAAAACTGTACGTAGAGAGTTCTAGCAGATTACCAATTGTATATTTCTAAGGTTAGGAAGATCGTATCCATGTTAAACATTGCATTATTGAGGATTTGTAACTACTGTAATTTACCCAACGAGATTTATCAAATTTTCTTTGTTTTGTGCTTACATTCGTGCGTACATTACTATTATTATTTACTAAAGGGTCCAATATGCGATCTGAAAAAGACGCACTCGAGCTAACCGCGAACTGAAAAAGACGCGTCCAATATGCGATCTGAAAAAGACGCACTCAAGCAAAGCGCAAACTGAAAAAGACGCGTCCAATATGCGATCTGAAAAAGACGCACTCGAGCTAAACGCGAACTGAAAAAGACGCGTCCAATATGCGATCTGAAAAAGACGCACTCAAGCAAAGCGCGAACTGAAAGAGACGCGTCCAATATGCGATCTGAAAAAGACGCACTCGAGCTAAACGCGAAATGAAAAAGACGCGTCCAATATGCGATCTGAAAAAGACGCACCCAAGCAAAGCGCGAACTGAAAAAGACGCGTCCAATATGCAATCTGAAAAAGACGCACTCGAGCTAAACGCGAACTGAAAAAGACGCGTCCAATATGCGATCTGAAAAAGAGCACTCAAGCAAAGCGCAAACTGAAAAAGACGCGTCCAATATGCGATCTGAAAAAGACGCACTCGAGCTAAACGCGAACTGAAAAAGACGCGTTCAATATGCGATCTGAAAAAGACGCACCCAAGCAAAATGCAAACTGAAAAAGATGCATCCGAGACATATATTCCAAGAAAGATGCGCCATGCGAGTCAGCGAGAAGAACGACTGAAAGATGCAATGCGCAAATATAGCAAAATAAGCGAGCTGACAAAAGTTCATTTTCATTCAACAAAATATCATGTACAGGGGTTGTCAAAAATTCCCACCCCACCATCCTGTGTACAATAAATGAGGTTTCTAAGAATCTCTAGGATTTACATTTTGGCCAGTAAGCTCAAATCCTATTACAAAAAAAATAGATCGGGATAGATCAGGCGTCAGCTTCCGCCTCCAGCTCGTCCCTCAGGACCATAAATTCATCATCTTGCAGTTCAGGATCTGGGGGAAGGGGTTGGAGGTCGCCATCGAGCGAGATGTCTAACTTGCTGCGGTCAAAAGACTCGCTAAATCTGCCAAGTTTTTCGACCTGAGACAAGCAGGTCTCATAGCCTTTAGCGAACGAGTCCGCAGACTTGATCTCGAGTGCGGTCGTGAAAGTATCGGTTTTCAAAAAGTCACGAACCGTGGACATCCTAGAGCCGGCCAAGATACGTTGATGTTCTTCGATCGGAATGCGGCCGGCTTGACCCTCCTCAACCCCGCGCTTGCGGCCCTCCTCGAGTCCAGCTTCACGTCCGGCCTCGAATGCCTCTTTCTTGGCCTCCAACAGAGCCACTTCGTGCTCAGAACGGAGGATCTCTTTATCCTTCTTGGAAGCATCGAGCTCGGCTCGCAGCTTTTGCACCTCGTCCCCCAAGGCCACGCTCTTCCTCGTCTCGCTCGGCCAATTGAGCCTTGAGATTCTGCACCTTCTGGTCAAATTGAATGAAACTCCTCCAGTAATGGGTGCATTTAAGACTCAGGCTCCTGACGAAGGTCATGACCTGCAAGGTCGAAGACAGCAGATAAGAGGATCGAACTAACAGAAAACAGACCGATCAGCCGAGGTGTACCTGGACCAAAGAGTGAGCCGCGAACTCCTTGAGCCGAATGGGGCTGTTCGTCACCAGCGCCCCTTGATCGCGAACAGAAACGAAGGAATTATATACGGCAAAAGTGTTGTTTCCTGCTTCGCCATAAAGGGACGAGCTCGACATGTCATCCCATTCCGGGGGCGGCACGTTACCGCGAAGAGCCGCCCGGCTCTCTTCCCAGCACGAAGCGAGCTGCGCCACTCGCAAAAACTTATCCCGATCTTCTTCAGCTCCTGTCTTGTCTGCCGCTTCCTTAGCCATCCTGCTTAGCACACGCGGGCCTTGCGATTTGGGAGGAGGGGGGTGAGAAGGCTCTGCAGGCTCCTTGCCTTTGCCTTTGTCGCTAGGTCCCAGCTTGGATTTGGGACCATGCCCTTTCTTCGGGGAGGATCGTTTCCTCTTCTTGGACCCATCCTCGGGAGGACCTTGGCTTCCCTGGTCGACCCCCTGGTCACCATTGGCCTCGTCCAAATTTAATTCTAGCTCTGAGGAGTTGTAGCCAAGGTGACCATGGGCTGAAGGCGTCTCCTCGCTGTCGACCGAGATAGGCTTCTGAACAACTGGGTCCACAACCGCCAGGGCTTTCGAAGGAACTAGGGCAGGCGGGTGAGGGTCCGAAGAGCCTGCGACCCCTTTCCCCTTTTTCGTTGCATCCGAAGGGCCTGCGATCTCCCCCCCTTTCCTCGCTTTATTCTGAGATGCGGTCCTCCGCAAAGCCGTGCGCGAGCTCATGATTATACTATCTGCAAAGGGAAAAGTGAGTACGTGCAAGCATAGCAACAGTTGCAACAATAAAACCGAAAGGAGAATCACCTAGAGACTCTTCAATATGAAGGGAGGCTGGAGAGAGCCCAGATAATTGCAAAACCTTCTCAGTGAGAAGCTTCTTGGGATCGTACTTATAGAGTGTTAAGCTCCTTATCTGATCGCCCTCCAGCCCCCCTCCACCTATTTTTGGGGCAGGTTTATACTTGGTCCACTCATTTCTAAAGGGCCAAACACCTCTAGGAGGTCGAACAAAAATGTAGCAATCTAGCCAAGCTCCTACGTTCGACTTCAGGGCGCTCAAATACCCGCAATCAGGCTTGGCCGAGAGATAGAAATAACCTCGACTACCAGACCGCTTCGAAGTGGTGAAAGAATACAAACTCCAAAAATTGTCAAAACTGGGTTCTAAACCTAGAAATTGCATCATCACCACAAAAAGAATGATGTGAGTGACAGAGTTAGGAGAGAGTTGCATAGGGCATAGCCCCAACTTCTTCAAAATCGCGGCCACCGGAGGAGCCAAAGGAAATCGTAACCCGGCATCAAGGTGTTTGATAGAAAAAGCGCTAAAACCTTCGGGAGGGCGATGCATACGATCGAAAGTAGCCGGGAGGACAACTTCAAAGTCGGAGGGTATATGGTATTTCTCCCTAATCTTATGGACAGGAGTTCTAACCTTGCTAACCACAGCCTCCCAAGGGTTCTTGGCCAGTCGGTCTTGGAATTTAGCAAGCACAGAAGGGCCAGCATGTTGGTCATGGAGTTTTTCAGCAGGGAACTTCTTATTTCTTTTGGGAGAGGCAGAATACGACCCGTGAGAAGACCCAGACACCGACCTAGACACCGAACCCGACCCTGAACCCGAAGATGAGCCAGACCCAGACCTAGAAGACGACCCAGACCTAGAGGACTTAGACCCAGACTCGGAGCCGGGCGAAGAAGACTCAGAACCAGGTCGAGACTTAGAATTCGAGCTAGAGCGAGGAGGCATCGTACCTTTAAGCAGGATGGCTCTGGAAGCAGCAGATCGAATGCGAACTTGAAATCAGGAGTCCTGGTCGCTCGAAGTTTATGCGTGCGGTAGGTTGAATGTTCAAACGGGTGGTGTATTTATAAGCAGACCGCTCTGGGGAAACGCGCCTGAGATTAACCGAGGGGATTCTGCCACGTGTACGCGATCAACAGACGCGACGGTTCGACTTCCTCAAAGGCAACGAACTTGCACTTTGAAAAAGTGGGGGAGTAATGATGGGTATACATATAACCCCCCTACAAAAAGACTGAAACGCCCTTCATTAAGGGCATGATGGTCATTTCCACGACCGGATCCGCGTGTTTTGTAACGGGCGGGTCGCAGAGGACCCGACCCGGGTCGCGTGAACCAACAGAAGACCCGGACAATGACGACCGTTCGATCAGAATGTGAATCAACAAGATGAGGCCACGTGGCCCAGTACTTGCCGTACAACTGTGTACTATAAATAGACCCCGATACGCCATAAATGAGGTAACTGATATACATTAATTGCGATCGAACTTTGAGATAGAATATATTTCTCTCGATCAACTTAACTTGAGCGTCGGAGGGTCATTGTCGGGGACGTACCCGACGAGCTCACGGTTCGTGTTTTCATTCTCAGGGGATCCAAAATCTGATTCGGAGGAGTTAGTCAATCTGTGGTGAGATCGTCTCAGGAGATCGAATAATTCGACCCGGATCAGTTTGTTTGTTTTTTTATTATTGTTGGATCGAGATTCTATTTTTTCACGTTTAGATTGAATTGGCAACAAATTTCACTTTATTTGAAAATTTTCTTTTGCTGTCCCTTTTTCACGAAATCGGATGGATTTAACCTCATCGCAACCTTGGATCTTTTTCTCATGGTGATCGAGTTTTGAAATTGCATTTGTAAACCCTGAAATGTTCAACGATATTTGGTGCGTCAGACGTGTTGGATATTAGTTACTTTAAATCTGGCAAATAACGGGGGTGGGGGGTAAGGCAACAGACACCTCTCTTGAAGTCACTTTGTTCCTATCTTAATTCAGTTTCACTTGTTAGGAAATTGAAAAACTTTCTGTTGTTTGTTTGAGAGAAATTATTTCAGAGAAGCATAGGGAACCTGTGAGGTCTCTGGGCAACCCGGGACCAGTGTTTCTGGTCGTGGAACTGAAATCACATATGCTACCTCGTAATGTTATTCTGATGTTTAGCACCCTGAAATCCCGACGTTGTCATGGTCCCCATTATTATAATCCAGTCTACGCATCTGATTAGCCTTCTAATTGCTGCAGAGCTTTTCATTGGAGAAATGGAGTGGAAAGAAATGCTTTATGCTAGCTGCAAGAGAGCTTTTTATTGCGCGGGCTGATACTCCTCAAAAGTCAATCTAGGTAGTTAAAGCCGCCTGCGGAACTTGCTTAACTGTATAAATAGTTGGTGTTTGCTTTTTGCTAAATATGATGCTAACTTGTCTTGTAATTCAGGTTCCCCGAAGTAGCAGAGCTTCCTGATGTGTGCTGGTTCGAAATACGGGCCAAGATTGATACCAACTTGCTATCCCATGACACCAATTATGCACTATACCTCGTGTTCACTCGCAGGTCACGATTCTTTCGATTACCTGCCAGGTCTCAAGTGTTGATCCTTGGGCATGAAGCCCAAAAACGTACGGTTTGTATACATCCAGAAAGAGAACTGACGGGAAGGCGCATGGGGTTGTACTACCATCGTCCACCCCGTGACGATGACGACGAAGACGAATACATCCAGATACGTCGCGAAGACGATGTGTATGAGGGGCCCTATGCTGAGTTCCCCGGGGACAGGAAGTACCCCAAGCAGAGGGATGACGGATTGGATGGAAGTCGAGTTGGGAGAGTACATTGTCAGGAGCGGATATGATGGTGAATTGGACATCATTTTGACGAATGTGGAATATGGCAACTGGAAGGGTGGTCTCATTATCCAAGTTCTTGAGATTAGACCCAAGAATTGTAAATAGTTTAGTTCAGCTTTTCCGAGTTCCTTAATTTGTTTAGGGCCCTCTTGGGCGTATGATTTTGATGGCATTGACTTGTATGAATATTGTTATTGTTTCATCAGTGGGTTTTCTATTATTAGTATCTGTGGTGGCATGTTACTATTGAATTTGTTAGAAATCGAATCGAATTCTAAAATATATCAAATTAGAGCTTAATGCAAAGCCAAATTGATGAGAAATTTAAGCAAAGTTACATGTATTTTCATGGTTAATTTAATTCTTTTTCAATGGGTCTTACTTTGTTTTATGAACAATCCCTCTGTAAACAACACATTATTGGACGCACTGTGATTTAGTTTTTGGTTTTTCATGAATATATAAATATATTTTTTGGAAAAAAAAAAATTCAAACAATCCCCTTATAAAATCACAAATGAGCAAATTATACTCTTATGAAAAAAAATAAAAAGAAATAGTGGTTTATCTCTTTATATTTTTTAAAATACAATAATTAATATTTCTATGATTTTTAAAATGAAACAATTTACCTTCTTATATAAAGGGTAAATTGCTTCATTTTAAAAAATATAGAGGATAAATTGCTATTCGAATCACATCTTTTTACTCATGCAAAGCAAACGCTCTACCATTTGAGATACATCTTGGATGCATTGCAACAGGAAGATAACGCAAACATACTATAGCATTTATCAACAGAATATTTATCCTCAACTAAATGTACTGCCTCCGCATACTAATCTATAAAAAAATGCTTTACATGATCAAATATAGATGTGTCTTATTTATATTATTATAAAAAAAAATTATTGATCGTATTAATTTTTTATTGTCCCATTTTATCATTTTATTCATTTTATTCTTTAAAAAAAAGTTACCCATAATAGTAATTTTAATATTTTTTAATTATTATATAATTAACTTTTTTTTCCTCTCGCAACCCACTACATTTTTCTCTTTCATATTTTCCATTGCCCTCACAGATTTTCATAATGTTAATAAATCCTATTACAATTATTTTTTTTCTCTTACATAATTATTTTTCTTACAAGCTTCCATATTTTGGGTAAATACGTAATTAAGTTTTTTTCTTTCTTACATTACCTCACATTTCTTTTTCTCACATACTTATTTTTTTTTCCATCACCTCACTACTTTTGATGTCTTTTTATAATTTTTTTTCTCTTTATCACAAACTATTATTTTTTATATACTCATCGTTATCACGCGCAACAATACCTAGTACACCATAAAAGAAACGACAACCAAATGGACAATAAAATATGTTCATTCAGTGCATAAAACATACCAAATTAATGAAGTAATTTAATTTTAAATTTTTTAATTTAATTCAAATATTAAATTAGCAAAATTAATTATTTCAAGAAATATAGAAATTCAAAAAATTTAAATTTTTGAAAAAATGACAAAAAAAGGGCCCAGCGGTTCTACCGTCGGACCACCGTGCGTACAAACGGCCACACTCTGGGTCTTCTGCGGCGGAATTTTCGAAGGCATTTTCGATGAAGTTTTGGTGCTAATAAGGTTTTAGACGAAATTTAAAAGAACATGTGAAAAAGGCACTTCGAAAAATATTTCCAAACAGAATTTCCAACAAATAAACATTTCTATCGGATATTTGAATCGTTTTCGCACAGTCCTTTAATGCAGTCAAAAAATTTGATCATGGCATGAAAAATTAATATTTTATTTGGAATAAATTTTGGGACAAAATTTGAGGAATTTCAATTTAGAAATTTTCTACAAAATGTTTGTTCGAAAGTTAGATATTTGTTTTCGAAAATACATTTGAATTATTTTGAGAATTAAAATGCATTTGGGAGGGAATTTGGGATCGAATTGGTCAAAATTTTCCATCCCAAAATATTATGAAGAAATTGCGATGATGACCATCTAGAAATCCGTTTTAATTTAGAACAAGAAGTAATATGTGATGACGGCGTTTCCTACAGTTTTCATCTCCAAATATTTATTATATTTTATAACAATGTTTTTTTATTATTGTTTTAATATTTTATAAAATAAACTTATGGGGACCATAATTTATCAACTAAAATTATAATTAATTAAAAAATTAAATATTATCATTTTACAAAGCACCTAAATATTAAAGAAAATCCCAATCTAATAACTATGGCGGCAATTGGTCAGCCGACTTGGGATCTGTAAAATCCTTAGCTGCTAGTTACGCTGCTCTCCCTCGGTTGGGGCGTCTGTGGCTGGCTACACCACAGGGATAGTCTGTGGCATCCCCTTCTTGATACACAACGCACTCAAAATCAACATTATTTTATCGAGCTTGGTATTTAAGTCAGGGTTAGTCTGCGGCAAGACATCAGTGGATGAAGATGGTCGGGTATCTATGGTGCACAACCAGGTGGAGTTTGACGTCAACATATCGGACCCTATGCCGAAGACTCGGCCCATTTCCTCCCGCGGCAGCCTCCGGCCCTAATTGGGCCACTGCTAGCAGATGAGGCCACCTTTCCTAGCGTGGGCTGAGAGGCACATTCTTCGAGCCTCTAATAAGCATCTAAACATAAATAAATAAAATTTATTAGTTAATAAATAATAAAAATTAATAACATTTATTATTAAATAACAAAAACCTTTTTTCTTAAAAAAATGTTGAAGAACGTACAACGACTTCGTTGGCCAGCTTCCTGCTCCAGGTGTTGTCCACTTTCTTTTTGTAGCAGTCAACAAATACTTGCATTCCTTTAGACGGACAACCAAGTTGTTCCTGCACAAATATTTGAATAAGTAAGAACTTTGTAGATTTACAATATTAATAAAAATAACTAAAATTATAGAAATTAAAATTTACTTATGATCTTCATTTTATGCATGTCAATAGAGGAGGACCCACCACCGTGTTAGATGATGCTAGCCACTATAGGGTTAGCCACCTAGTTAGCCTTATTCTTGACCAACTTTGGCTTAAACTCGTTGGAATCCCAGTACGCTTCGAGGGTATGCCAAATGTTGTTCCCTAACCAATTGTGTTGTGTACGCGTCACCCGGGCTTCCAAGAGCTTTTCACTGAGCTAGGTGCTTGCGTAGCTGTTAAAGATGTTATAATATAATTATTTTATCGAATTAATAAGTATTATGTCCAACGTAGTTTGTAATCGAAGTATAAAAAAGAATTAGTTAAATTTGATTGGAGATGCGGGGGATCGATCCCCGTGCCTCTCACATGCAAAGCGAGCGCTCTACCATTTGAGCTACATCCCCGATGCATCCAACAAGAAAGATATACCAAGAAATGCTATAATATGTATCAACAGATCCCTTTTTCCTCTATTAAATGTACTTCCTCCGCATACAATTCTGCAAACAAATCTTTACACAATCAATATAAATGTGCATTATACACTCTAAACAATAGATGCCTTTAGGATGGAATTTTCGACAGAAATTTGACATTGAAAAGATTTCTGATGCAATTTTTGACAATTTTGGGACAAATAGAAGACCGTGTGAAAAAGACACATTGAAAAATATTTTCAATGAACAAGCATTTCTATTCGAATATTTATAACGGTTTTCCAACGGTCCTTTAATGCCATCAGTAGATTCATCCATGGGACGCAAACTTAATGTTTTAATGTAACAACAAATGCCTACAAATCAATTGGATAGCCCATGTAGTTGGGCTGCCAATGGATGATAATTATAAAATCAACTTTTGAGGGTTAGTTGGAAACGTTGCAAATCAAGTACCTCGAGACTGAGAATCAAAAGTCTTGCAGGGACTTTCACTAAGTATTGAATTCCCTGGATGAGTGTCGTGTTTCGTCGACGACAAACATGGGATGCTTGTATAATTTTAGTGGGTTAGTTGACATCATATGGAAGGTTTGGAGGCTTGAACGATATGACTTGAATTATCAGCTCTGATAGTATGGATTAGTCCTTACACTTGAGGAATCGTGGATATCGCATGCATATGATAATTGTATATTGGATCTGGCGAGAGATAATTGTATCTTTGATGTGGTCATTGATGCGTACAGTTTTAGCACGAGTCTAGCGAACTCAGGTTTGGGCGTTAGGCATGGATTGCTTAAAGCAGAATTTGAAAGAAAGAGACCTGCAAAATAAAATGTTAGCACTCCGACTCTCAATTTAGTACTGGATTTGAAGAATAATAATTCGAAATAATAAAGTGTGTTAAGAGAATAAAGCATAATGATGGAAAAAGAGGAGTAAAGTTGCGTTTGACAATGCAATATAGGTGCAACAGAATAATAGCTAGATCTCTGTCGGTTGAAGGTATCCCCTGCCTGGCGATGAGTCCTCTATTTATAGAGGAGTGCCCTCCTTCATTAAAGAATTGATAGGACCCCCTTCTCCTGTGATGCGTGGATAAAATCGGTTGAGATAAGACCTGATCAAGTCCTATTTTTTAGGGATCATGTTGTTGGAATCACGGTTCAGGTTATGGAGAGAGTCCGCAGTGGAGGGAGACTACCAGTCCGCAGGGAGTCTGCTGGGTGCGAGAGTACAGGTTCCTGAGAAAAGCCTTCCAGACACGCGTATTCCAGGTCGATCAAAAAGGGGGCATACGTGGGAGCTTTGAATGCACAACACATGGATCAGAAGGTGATGTGTGAGCGAGAGTAGGGCTGCCTGTTCAGCATTTGAGCAGCAATCATTGGGCTCCCCTAGGCGGGTTTCCTCCTTCCCAAGCATTGGGGTCAAGAGGTAGAGTGTTGGGCCCTTTTAATTTGTTCTTGGGCCGTAATTTATTGGGGCACACCCATCATTCAGTCCCCCCTACTATAAGGAGGAGGGACGCCTCCAACTCCTTCTTAGAGTAGGAGTCCCTGTTTCCTTTGATCTAGGGGGGGTCCTTTCGTCAACTGGAGAGGGGTTCCTTGAAGAAACCTCCTTCATTGCTTGTTTTTTCCTGCCCACAAGCGTCCTTTTGATTGCCCATACTCGAGCATTGTGCTTCTGCCTCTGTCAGGGAACGATGGCTAGGCCTAGACCTAGCCTTCTCGAGTGTTGGGGGGTGATAACTGCCTCTACCACGCGCAAGGGCAGTTACAAGCCCCTCTTGTCATGGGCGGTTATAGGAGCGTGCCTTCAACTTCCTCCCCACGTCTTTAAACAGGTAACTCCTCCTTATTTCTTCTTCTTTCCTTTTTCTTGAAGCATCACAAGTTTTTTTCCATTAGAGAGCTGTGTAAGTATCTTGTTCCTCTTCCTCTAAAGTTTTTCTTAAGTACTTTTTTTTGTAGAATATGTCTTCTTCTGATGAGTCGATCCATTTTATGGGTGAGACCTTCGTGGACAATGATCCCTCGAAGGGTATTTCGAGAGGGATAAGGGGTCTTCCGACTTGTTTCCCTCGAGGCCGAAGGAAGAGTCCCCGCCAAGAGGCAACAGCGGCCTGTCGTTTGATCGATGAGGAGGACGTCGATCATGGGAGGGGGGTAAGGATGGAGAGTACTCTTCCCCTGGAGAAGAGGAGAGGGAGGTTTCTCCTTCGCCTCTAGAGTGGGGCTCTTCAGTCCTCAAAGTCATGGGGATAGAGAAGTTGATATGAGAGTATCATCTCTCTCCGGCTTTTGTCATCTACGCCCCCTCCCCCATGAGCCGTCCTCACCTTCATCCCCCTAACTGCTTGACCTTCTTTTCTGCTCAGTTGAAATCAGGTCTGCATTTCCCCATTCCCTCCTTTTACTCCGATGTGGCTCGTCATTTCGGTGTCCCTCTAAATAGTTAGTCCCAACTCTTTTAGACTTTTAGCTAGCTTCTTCATGGTTTTTCGCTTTCATCAGTTCCCCATTTCGGCTAGTATTTTTGCACAGTATTATCCCTTAAAGAGGGCAGAGATAAGTTTTTTTGTGTTCATGCCTCATCCTGGAGTTTCCTTCTTGCCTTCCCCCCATCTCCCGAAATACTGGAAGAAGAGTTTTCTTTTTCGTTTTGCCTTCTCGCCCTTGGTTCTTCCCTGACCACTAGATTCAAGAGGCTCTCCCTGCTCTTTAGGTTGGGGAGAGGTCCATTTCCCTAACCTCCTTGCTGGATATATTGAACAACAACCCTTATAATTGTTGGTCCCTCATTGATGAAAGGCTGCTGGGCCACTTCGGTTTAAATCCCTGGCTGGAACCTTTGGGGGACTCCCTATGTATTTTCATTAGTGTTTTTTGTATTCTCTTTATTCATGCTAGTTCTGGGTTATAACACCAGTTATTTTTTCTTGATTTAGAGAACATCATGTTCAGTAAGTTAATGCGGATCACGCTTTGAGGGTTCGAACTGGAGGGACCGCTCCTGCTCAATCTCCCAGAGGGACTCCTTGCTCCAGTGAATCTAGGGGAGGCGCACTGCCTCTCCCACCCTCGGTGTTACTCTAATGGGCTCCTCTAAGAGGGGGAAGCTAACTTCAGTTGGGGCATCCCCAGCCAGCTCTGCAAGACCACCTTTAGGGCTTCCTCCACCACCATCTCTCAAAGATGAGAAGGGGGTATCTCTTAGGTACTCCCGATCCTACTCTGCCTGCCTACATATCCGTCAATCCCTAGATCAGGAGAGGGGAAACAATGTTCCCTTGGTGGCTGAGCTCATGAAAGGGGTGTTGCCCTCAGGGAATAAGCATTTCCTATCTTCCCTGATGAGGAGGAACTGGAAGGGATAGCCTCCTCTTACATGCTGAAGGTACGATTCCCTTTGATTTTCCTTCTTCTTTCAAAAGATGGGTTCCTAATCTCTTTCTTCTTTTTGTTTGTCCATTTCTATTTGAAAGGAACTTTTGTTCCTTCCTCCCAGCACTCAACATGATGCCCAAAGGAGGAAGCTGGAGGAGAAGTTGGAGCGCTTGGGAGCTGAGAACCTCAAGCTCAAGGAGGATAAGAAAGAGGCAATGGGTCGTTCACAGTAGTTGGAGAAAGAAATGAAGAAGATGCAAAAAGAAGCTCAGGGCCATGAGGAGACCCTTAAGCAAGCTATGGAGAAGGCAGCCCTTAAGTTCCCCGACACAGAAGACGGGCAGTGCTACTTGGAAGGGTATTGGGCAAGTTGTCTGGAGCAGCTCAAGAAGTTTTAGGCCTATCAAAGGGAGTTGATTGAGATAGTAGGTAGATGGCTTCATAGCATGCAAGGAACAATTGAAAGTTATGGGTATCCTCCATCAGGAGAGGGCCTTCTTGGATATTACCACAGCCACGGACAATGCTCCGGATCCCTTTTCAGACGCTCTTGCTTCCGTGGGTAAAGGTCTCCCTCCTGAATCAGGTTTGTTTCTTAGATCGGTCTTCCCTTAATTTGATGTTGATCTTTTATCTTGGCTATTTATGATGAGTTGTTCTCTTTCCGCAGAGGAAGACTTAGATAATATACTGGGAGAGGTCGAAGCCGAAGTGAAGGGTCCTTCCCCCCTCGAGGCAGCAATTTACTCTATAGCACGGGACCTCTCAAGAGATGGAGCCCTGAAAGAAAAGGACTCCCATAAGGATGTTGATGCCTGCCCCCGAGGGAAAAGATGAAGGTCCCGCCTATGGGGAAAAAATTGATAATATAATGTGATTGTTGAACAAATCAATTTTTTTCCTTGCCTGCTTTCCCCCATTAAAAATGGGGATAAAACAATTTTATTTTCCTGCTTTGATGGGATGATTCGCCCCTGGCCATGGTTTTAGGCCAGGGGCCTTGAAATGCGATTAGATAATCTTTCCTCCTATACTTGCTACTTTCCTTGTGGAATGAGGTTTCTCCTTTGATATGTGAATATCCGCAGGTGTTGTTGTGAGCAGGGGTCCTCTTCCAAGTTTTTGGAGGCAGGTCTCCAAACCTCCTTGGAGAGAAAGCTCTTCATATTTTTTCTTTCACGAAAGGTGCTTCCATAATGCCACTTGGTTGGGGGTTATCCTCCATTTTTCTTGAAGGAGACCTTCTAAGATTTCCAGACAGGCGAGTTCCTTTCACCTCCCTTAGGGGGTGTTTCCTTAAGCTTCCTAGGTAAACAGGCTCCCTCCATTTTCTCGTGGGATGCCGCCTTAACTTTTCTCATATGTGAGTATTTGAAAAGTATATCATAAAACATATATTTACACAAGAAATACTGAAACATAAAGCAAACGAGGGCTTAAGATGGGAGTCCAGAGGTCCTTTGGAAAGTGGAGGTGACATAAGCTTTGGCAGGGCTTACTCTTATATAGTTTTTATGCCTCGCTTTAATATATATAATACGTTATACCTTTCTGGGAAGGATGTCTACAGGTGTAGATTTGGTAAAGGAAGCCCTGCAAGAGGACTCGTTGGAAGGTGTCCTTCAGGAGGACAACTTTAGAAGTGGTCTTTTTGGAGGACCTAGTGGAGGGTGCCTTTTTCGGGAGGATGGATTGTAGGATGCCCTGCGGGAGGACATTTTTAGAAGGAGTCCCTCAGGAGGACTTATCCATAGGATGCCTTGTGGAGGGCATTTTTAGAGGGGATCCTTCAGGAGGATTCATTGGAGGGTGTCCATCGAGAGAACACATTATAGGATGACCTGCAGGAGGACATTTTTAGAGGAGTCCTTCAGGAGGACTTATTTTAAGGATGTCTTGTGTACGGTAGGGGCACCCTTCTTTATGCATAGTACCTCATGAGGTTATGAATATTCTAAGGTTCGTGCTAGCGGACGTCCTTCAGGGTCTTCTAGCTCATAGGTTCCTCATCCTCTCATTGTTATGACCTTGAAGGTTCTTTCTCAAGTGGGATCTAGTTTCCCTATCGGTTTCAATGTATCCATCCTTCGTACAACAAGGTCACCTACTTGAAGACTTCGTGTCTTCACGCTTCTGTTGTGGGCATTGATCATGGTGCTTTTATATCTTTGGATACGAATAAAGGCCCCTCTTCCCTTAGTTCTTCGATCAGATCCAAGTTTTCTTTCAACAATTCCTGGTTATTTCTCCTAGAGAAATGTAGTATTCTACGGGAGGGCACCCCCAACTCTGCTGAGATGCTCGCCTCGGTCCCGTCCACCATAGTGAAAGGACTTTCTCCTGCAGACCCTCGACTGGTTGTGCGATAAGCCCATAAAATATTAGTTAACTTTTTCTGTCCAAAACCAACTATAATATTCTTAAGTCAAATATGATATTTAATTAATTATTAATTTAAATAGTCAAACTCATAAAATTTTCCGATTCAACACTATATCAGACAATATAAATTATATTTAGTAAAAACACTACTCAAATAATATTAATATCTAATTAATCAATACTTAAATTAAGAAATTTCTTTCCTATTGCGATTCTCGGACGGAGGTAAATGGCCGAAATGTGAGTTCAAATGCAACCATCAATAGGTTTGTTATATAAATCTATATTATATTATTAGTATTGAGCACCACTTTAGTGTCTCTCCTTTTTTAATTTATTATTATTATTTTTTAATTATCTCAGCAGGTGTTTTTTCTTTTTCGTCAACCTTCATTTTTTTCCTCTCTCGCAATTTCCATATTTTTTTTAAATAACTACCCACAACTTCTATATTTTTAATATTTTTTTATTTATTTAAATAAAATATATAATTTAAAAATATAATAATTACATTATAATATTTTAAAATAATTACACATAAATTTTGATGTGCCACACACACTAATTTTCATGAACAGAAAAGGGGATGATTTAGTCCAAACTTGTTGGCCAATTTGGGGGAGCAACATCTTATCCTATTCTTTGGTTTTTTCAAATTTTAATTAAATTTACTATTTAGTTCCTGACTTTATAAAATTATATAATTTAATCCTAAATATTTTATAAATTTTTAATTTAATTCCTTTGTATTTTAATATATTCAAATTTCAACTTATAATTAAATTAAATTTTTTTAATATTTATCTATTTAACCCATAATTATGTACAAAAAGGTTATGGATGTTACACTAAGGGTCTCTCCTTTTTCATCTAATTTCTTTTTATATTTATCAGTAATTTAAAATACTCTTTTTTTTTTTCGCCTTGTTGTCTCCATTGTTATGAATAATTTAGCAATAGTTTCATAGCCTTGCATTAGGCTAAGTATAAGAGTATGATAAAACAAAAGTTCAGAAATTTAAATAAGGAAACTAACAGAATTAAAGTGCTCAGCAGTATATAAACAACTTTTTATTACTAAGAAGGACGGGTTGTACAAATGCTTCTCCTTAAACTTATGAAGGCTTTCGAAGATCTGATTCAAACTAAACAAGAAGAACTATTTATAGAGGAAAAGGGAAAACTAAACGTACGGTCTAAAAAGAGATATGTCGCATTTGCATGGTATCCTCTTTTATTGAGGACATGTGTTGGCTGTAATTTGCCAAGTGTCACATGATTTTCGTCACGTGTCCATTAGTCAAAGTTCAAATTTGACTCCTGTTTATTGAATTCTTTGTCTGCCAATATTATTGCTTACATCATTCTTTTCATGATTTATTCGGATTCCGATCTTTTGTGATTATCTCGTCCTTGCTCTTTCAGAAGATTTTGAAGCTTCCATTTTTTATTTTCCCCTGAAGGCACTTCTCATTCCTTTGAATAATTGATCGAGAAGGTCTGCTTTAGTGAATTCTTCGTAAGGGTCTTGGGATTCGATCCTCTACTAAATAAGAAAATTTATTTTCTTTTTCTTCGAAAGATTTATATATAAACAATAGCTCGTGAATTATTGCTGCCACCCTCTTCTCCATCCTCTTCTGTGCCTCCAACGACCTTAGGTCGTACCCAAAAGGTATCTTCATAGTGCAACCAGTAAGGCAGCCTCTGCCATTTCCACATTGCAATTTTGCAATACTTCCCTTGTCTTAAAACAGGCGGAAAATTTATGATAAATAAAAATCAAATATACTTATTTTTTTAGGTAAATGTAAATTTCATTAAGTAAACTGTACAGTTGTACAGTACAATAATATTCAAAGTGTGGGTTCTCCCTCGACAGACCAAGAGATACACCATATTCTATAAATCGCACAAGAATTAACAGAGGGAGGTAATGTAACACTAAGTATCCTCTGCCGAACATCTTCTAAAATAAGGTAAGCTAGCGAGTCAGCCGTCCGATCCGTCTGCTCAATCGCCGTTGATTGCGCTCCTGCCATATATGATAGACACAGGAAGCCAGCAATGCCCGATATGCCACGTTTATGATATGTTTCCCTCTTCATTTTGCTGCTGCTCAAATAATATCTTTTAGGTAAAATACTTATCCACCGTATATAGCAATTTAGTAATACTTCCCTTCTGTACGTGCTCTTTTTCCCTCACTCTTTCAATTTCACAAACACCTAAGCTGCTATCCTTCTCCGCTGTCTCAATGTACTTATTCCTAGTTAATCAGCATCAAACAATCGGAAAAACTGCGGGTGCTTTATTCGGCAATCTAAATTCTAACCTTTTTCAACACAATGTACATATTTCGTGTCTCAGACTTAAATCGAGAAATAGATGATGAAAGGAGGGAATCCGTATGAAACGCAAGAGCCTAAATATTCATTAATGTTCATCTAATTTCTAGTGTCATAGATCATTGTTAGTCGGCTACTCATGGTGACTGAAAATTTTGATTATTGATTAATTAAAAATAATTAATTAAATTTAATTTAATTAATTGTTATGTTAGACACAAACTCGAGTTTAGTTGAGGGTGAACCTGAGAGTAAGATACAAACCACTAAAAAATTGGTGGAATTAATTCTATAATAAACGAATTAATTTAATTGGATTAAATTAATTCAAGGAGAATACAAATGATTGGATCATTATAGAAAAATCCATTTGATGGATAGCTCAAGAATTAATTAATTGAATTATTTGATTCCGGGCTTAGCACCTTTAAATTAATTGGATTTGATTCAAGTTTAGGATTTGAACAATTCAAAAGCACTAAACAATATCATTTGTTTGGAATTGTTTTATTCTTGTTCTTTTCGCAATAGATTGGAATTTCGATTTAATTTTTTATGGTGTGGACAACTTAGATGAATTCTATACTGAATTAAAGTGAACAAAATAAAAAAATATAAAGGGAACAACACTCGTTGCTAGTCGATTTAAGAAACGAAAAGTCAGAGTTTCATTTAAATTTCTGTAATTTTCGCCTCTAGCCACCTGTCAGCATGTTTGATTTATTGTTATGCTTGTTGACAAATATCGAAAGCCTGAAAAATTCAAAGGGAACACCCATTTGAAACCGATTTTAAGTTCAATAAATTTCACGCTTCCATTCAGTTTTCGGGTCATTTTTTCAAAAAATCGATTTATTCAAATTTATATTTTACATAAAAAAGAAATAAAATTATATCCCCTTTTAGTAACCCTTTGGATCTTAATTTAAAGAGATTAATGGTCCATATATTCTCCTTATTGAAATTTATGGCCAAATTTTTGAATGACTAAGATATACTGTTTCCATTTACTACACAAATTAACAATTAATTTTCAGAAGTCATAAGTGGATTTCTTAATTTAATTATAGGGTTCATATTCAATATATAATATAATAATTTAATAAATATTCCCCCCAATCCCCACCACCCTAATTAGCCATTAAAAGAAATAAAATAATGAGCAAAACAATTATAACTTATAATAGTAAAAATATTTTTAAAAAATGTTGTGTGTTGTTTTATACTTTTATGTATCAGTAATAATAAAAATAAACTGAATTTTTGGACCAATGAAAAAGATTTGGACCATTTATTTGAAAATAAAGTGTTTTGGTTATCTCACTTGGATAGCTGCTGTGTTCTTTGTACGAATGGTGCAGTGGAAAATCACAGCCACCTAATCTTTCACTGCCCCTATTCAAGAAGTTGTTTGCGGGTGATACGACTCACACTTCGCTTCCTTTGGCCGAACTGCCCATGGCCTACTGATGTGTTGTGGGCTGCTAGCAAATGGAGGAGTAAGCACGTGATATCTGCGTCCTATCGTGCCTTACTTGATTCCTTGATTTATCACATCTGGCGTGAACGTAATCTTCAACGTTTTGATGGGAGCCATCGTGATTCACGGACTTTAGGTACACTAATTTTTAAAGATGTGTGACAGAGGATTCGTAGTGTTCAATTTCCTTATGTTGTTAGAACATCCGCACTTTATCGTTTATGGCAAATTTTCTTGAGGAATCCACCTAATTGATGCTTGTTGTATTGTACTTATGTATACTTTTACTTACATTTATTGAAAAAAAATAAGTAAGAATATTTTAAACATTTCATCTTAAAACTCTGAATTAGTTCATGCAAGTATGTTGTGAACATCTTTTCTTCAAAAATGTTTTCACAGACAGTATTGACTTTTTTCTTTTACTTTGGGCGGAGAATGTTTTTTGACTATTACCTATTTGGGATCATTACAATCCTGTTCTTTTAAATTTGTTGTAATTACACTTAATAATTTTTGTGGTTTGAAAAATAATATCCAACAACTCTTGAGTTTTGCTTTCATCTAACGAATAAATTTCTTCATTAATTAGAATTAATCGAACTTGTGAATATTAACAAAATAATAATAATAAATAAAACTATATGCATCCCAATTGACTTATTACTGATTGTAGGTTAGATAATTTTTTTTACCTAAATTACCCTTATATATTTTCGCGAGTTAATGTATTTGAGAAAGTATATATTAACTGTTATAAGGGTAGTTTAATTGGAAAAAATTATTTTGACGTGCAATAAGTCAGTAATAAGTCAATTGATGGTAAATATCAATTTTCATTCAATTTTTTAATTAATAAAAAAACTTATTTATTACACAAAAATAAACTTCGAAATATAAGAGGTAATTCTTTAAATTATAAAAAATTTAAATACATAATTACATCAGGTCTTGCAAGAGGGCAGTGTAATTATCCGTGACTATTTTATAGTTGGTTATATTGTAATAAAACCCCTCTAACAGGGGTACAGGCTACAGAACGCCAGAGAGCACCCCCCCCCCCCCCCCCCTTCTCTCTCCCCCAACCAACCAAACCTTAGCACCACTGTTATGCTCACGTTAACTATCTTCTGCTGCTCAAAATTCGGTTTGACGTCCTGACAAAATTCACTTTCAGCATCTACATCTCTCTGGATGCCCAACGCAGTTGCCTAATCCATCCTCCCGCTTCCGCTCATTCTCGACGTTACAACTCTTGATTCATTTGCTTCCCATTTCAACGCTCACAAGCCCATTAGCAGAAAGAAGAAGTGCATGGCTGCTGCTGCGGCTGCTTCTCTTTGCCTGCGGGCCAATGGAAACCGGGTTCGTTTCCGAATTGAGCCTTCTGCTACCCATTCAAAGAGGCATCGCATGCTCGTGGTTCGTTCTGATTTGGACTCAAATGTCTCTGACATGAGTGTTAATGGTAAGAGTTCTTGAATAAACTTCCCAATTATGTGTACAATGACTGGGAAGAGGCGGGGACTTGTTGGTTTACTTTTGTTTGTTTGATCGACTCTCTTTCGTTTTCCCTCCTTTTAGTCACCTTGGTGCTTTGGCTTTTGTTGTAAATTTTGGCGATTGAATCAATTCTCAAGGTGCTACTTGTTATTTTCCAGTTTTTGTTGATGACTTTACATCATGATTTCGTTTTTCATCTCTAAACTGAAAACCAACCCCTCATCTTTTTTGCTACTATTGTTTTTCTCTGTTATTATTATTATTATTTCTGAAAAGAATTTGTTTCTCGCAATAAATTTGGAGCTTCACCTTGCAGCTGCAAAAGGTTTATTTCCACCAGAACCTGAACGTTATCGGGGCCCCAAGCTCAAAGTGGCCATTATTGGAGCTGGGCTTGCTGGCATGTCAACTGCAGTTGAGCTTTTGGATCAAGGCCATGAGGTTTAGATTCAAATGCCACCTACCTCCTACCCCTACTCCACCCCAATAAAAGCAAGTAAAGAAAACCGTAATCAGTTTGACACCCCTGGCTCCTCATTTGTGAAATAGATTTAGATAAAGTCCTTTATATTCCTTAGTAGGATGCTAATTTTGGTTTTTTCTTGTTTGTTCTGTTCGAATTATGACATGGATCACTTGGATATTTGCAGGTAGATATATATGAATCAAGGTCTTTCATTGGGGGAAAAGTGGGTTCTTTTGTAGACAAACAGGGTAATCACATAGAGATGGGACTGCATGTTTTCTTTGGTTGCTATAACAATCTTTTTCGCTTGATGAAAAAGGTAAAGTTATTTTGATATTAATTTTCTGGATGTCTATGTCAAAATGTTATTTCATATTTCCTCATAGCTTACAAGTCTTTATGATTCACCTTTCATTTTCTCCATGTGCTTTTTCTTCCTTCAATTAAAACAAAAAGCTTATTGAGTTTTATATAGTTGTAGAAACGAGTCTATAAATAGGCCATCACGTTTATACGGAATAAGAAGACATGAAATAGAAACTTTTCTCTTATTCTCTCAATTATAGTTTCTACTGTTTCAATTCATCACCATCATTTTTATTCCATAAAATACATTATCAGCACCAGAGTTTATACTCTTAAGGTTAATAAAGCCATCTAATCATCAAAAAGTTTCTGTAGTGCGATTTAACATCTCAGGTAAATTTTGAAGTCGTTGATTGTAGAAATATTCTAATGTATGAAAATATATAGTGAAATCGTTCTTTGGTTATGAGTTTCATTTTTTCCATCATTTCCTTTCCTACAGTTACTTTTGTATTCGGTATTTGATCTCAGCATTAGGATCATGATTATATGAGTGTGTTAATTTGATTTATTGGGCATAATGTCCAAGGTGCTTGGTTGAAGATTAATTTTATGAAAAGAGAGAAAATGGTATATAATAAAGGTCAACTAACTTTATTATATATTTTAAGCAAACATTGTTATTGTGTCGCCAATTACACACTTTGGTTATACTTACTCACGTCATATGACACAATGAAAAAAATTATGGTTCAACCAAAATATATCAAGGTTAGATTTGTCTAATAAAGACAGGGTTTGTTACATGGTTCCCCTTGCCACTACTGGAAATTACAAATTCCCCCTTGAACGGGGGCCATCCAAAGGGTTTATTATGGATACATAAAAAATTGTGGAGTTTATCTGCCAAAGTCACTTCATATTTCCTCATAAGTTATATATCTTTTGTGATTGATCCTAATGTTGATGCAATAAAAATCCATTTCTTCCATGTGATCATCTTCCTACAACTAAACCAGATGCAAGTTTTGAGTTACATGTAGCTGTAGACATGAACCAACAAATAGGCCATTTTATTTTTATTGGAATAAGAAGAAATGAAATGGAAAAGACTTTCGCCCATTATCTCAATTCTAGTTTCTCCATTTCAATTGTTTGCCATCTTATTATACTTATTTTATAGTAAAAGTTAACTTATTCCTCCTCACTGTAACAAAGATGAGTGCTCAATTTGTAGGACAAATATGCTATACTGTGCGCTAATGTCCTTCCAATAAACTAGCTAGTCATATGTTAATTCATCATGCTCACACATGTGGAATAAGTGATTTAAAAGCTGTAACCTGCCTTCTTGTATCCATTTGAGTTTTATTCCCTCTTCACCATGCTAGAAGGAAGATCACGTGAAGGAGACATTGCTTTTGGTTGGGTTATGCACAAGATTCAAGAAATGGAACAGTGTTTTTGTAATGTGTTAAGAAAGCAATAGACAAAAACACAAATGTGTATGCCAGTAGCATATTGCTGCTAAATCTACTATAGACCCTCTTCTTCAAAAGGGAAATCATTGTATGCGGCTATTTTTTGCTTTAGTAAGACATTGTATGCTCTCTACCATACCACGTCCATGCTTGATCTTCAAGGTGTTGCATGGATATGCCGCCAACATTTCCTTCAAATATTTGATGGTGACACATAATATTCATTAAAATAGGATACATCTTCTATTCCCTTAAGAATTGTCACTGAACTCCATGCTGGCAGAGGTTGTTCATTTAATTCCTCATGAAACTTAAAATGATGTGTTTTTCATTGCTAAATGTTGTAGGAGTCATAAGTACAATGTTGTTTTATTTTTGTTTCGTACGAAGATCTTTAAAATATTTACTCTGGACGGTTTGGTATGGATGCGCCTAATGGACCGTGGTTTAGTGGTTGCTCCGAACAAAATGCTGCTGTGTGTAATTTCTGCTGGTGATGCCCAGATTAAATAAGTTCTGCTGGCATCAATAATCAGCATAGCCGAGTTTTATTTCAGTGATTGCTTATGCGGATTGATGAGTTAATATTTTACTGGAAATGGTCCTTATTAATTTTCCTGTCTGTTTGGTGCAGGTCGGCGCTGATAAAAATCTGCTTGTGAAGGACCATACTCACACTTTTGTCAATAAAGGGGGTGAAATTGGCGGTATGATTAATACCTAATACAACAGTTACCTATGTATTTTTGTGAAGTAAATGATCCATTGGCATGTAGCTTTGAACGAACATGTAATCATGTCAAACCATTTGCATGCCTAATCGAAGTACATATCTACTTGTAGAACTTGACTTTCGTTTTCCGGTTGGAGCACCTTTACATGGAATTCAAGCATTTTTGACAACAAATCAGCTTGAGGTACTCAATATTCTATGCATGTTTGTACACTATTACGATTTGGTATTCCCACTGTTTTCCTGGTAAACATTTTCATTTAAGAAATTCTACTTCTAATTTGTCTTATCTGGTGCGACGTAGATAGAGTATTTGGGTTCTTTTCCCTTTTGTGTAGGGTCTTATTCTTGTGATAGAGAACTTCCCTTCCCTTTGGTTTCTGTGAGCCTTCTAAAGTTAAATCTTTTGGTATGTTTTAAGTAAAAAACTTTCAAGAACTTTTTCATGTATTCATGTCTGTGAGTGTTTTTCCTTCTTCTCAAAATTTTCTTAGATGTTTTTCATGATGCCAATATACCATATAAGTTTAGGCCCCCAAATTGTAAGTTGATGAGGCGTAGAGGCAATTTAATTTGTGATGGGGAGAGTACAAGTTGCTTCCAGTTATACATCTCCAACCATCAGTGATATTGGAAACACAATTGAAGTGTGTTCCACCTACCCTAATGCTTAATTCACCTCAGCTGCTTTGGACATTAAATTTGATGGATGCCTTTTTCTGGAATCATGTTCGTCATAGTTGCTCTTAGCCTGTAGACATGAATATTATTACCTACTACATAATTACCCCTTCTGCCTCCTACTAGTTTCAAAAACCAGTGATTTCCTTGTTTATTACGACTAAGTAATAAGTTTTACTTGGCAATTTCTGCCAAATATTGTTCCATTGCAAGCGAACATCCCATTCAATTTATTAGGAAAAACAACATGTAGTTAGATCCATTTCTCGAATATTCAATTCCCAATCCAAGTTTTAAATAACATCACAATCACCTAACAAAAGCCAATCGAATCTAATTTAGAAATGCAAATATACTAATTTGATAAGCTATTGTTCTTTGATCAATTCAAGTTGAGACATTTAATTTTACATTTCTCTCTTCATCACATGTTGAGTCTTCTAGTTTCCCCGAAGGTTGAGGGGGATGTTTATTTTTTGGTACACATATTAGCTCCATAGCTTGACAATACATAAAACCAAGTGCATTTAACATAATTTTCAATCAAATAAGTTCACTCGTAGCATTTAACATAATTTTCAAATCAAATAAGTTCACTCGTAGTCATAGTGCTAGCCATTGCTCTATACTTAGACTTGGCACTTCATCCTATTACTTCTTGCTTTGTCTTGTGTTTTCATGACGTTGTAAAAGACCCCTCCATGTTAAAAAAGATATAACTTAAAGACCCTTATGTTAACCCTAAACTGTGCATAGCTACCGCACCTTTAAAAAAATCACCTATGCACTTCCTTTATTATTTAACATGACCTTTATACCCTTATTTGTTTGCATTATCAACAGCTTTTAAATCTTCAAACTCATTAGAATTCTAGGAGTTCTATGTGCTAATAGACTATTTAACCCTTGGTTTATAATAAATAGTTTTTTAATTATTACAAAATAGTATATTATTTCTTATAAGCGTATTAGCGGTATTAAGCATATTACATGTGTTAGAATTGGTCCAAACCCATTTTTTCCCTTTTCTTTCATTTTTCCCTTCTCCTTTTTGTTTCTTCTTCCTTACAAAAAAGTGGGCTTTTTCTATTTCTTATAAAAAACAATTCTAATATTTAAGACGCTCGAATGTTTTTGTGGTATACATAAATGTGTAACACATGGACATATAATATATGTATGGGGCGATGGATTATGCTGGAGAGGGGGTAAGGAATTATTTGGTGAGTCTTGTTCAATTCTTGATTATTCTACCTATGATCTTAATACTAATTCTTGATATTCTTATTCTTTTTGGGAAAGGAGTTAGACTTGTACTGGCAAATACTCTATGCATCTCTTTGTTTCATATGATTCTTTTATCTCCTTCCTCTGAGCCCTTACGTCATTGTTGTCTTCAGTTTTATCCCATTGCTCTGGGTTTAAGCTCAGTGTTCCTAAGTGGAAAGAAGCCATGGTTGATGAATGAGAGCCTTGATGGAAAAATGAGATGCTGGAACTTGTTACTCTTCTGTTAGGAATGAAACAACTGGGGTAGTAGGATGCAAATACATTTTGCAATTAAACATAAGGCTGATGGAGGATGCGATAAGTTTGAGGCCCATTTGGGGTTAAAATGATTCATCTAGATCTGTGGTGTTGATTACCAAGGGACATTTGCTTTAGCTGCAAAATGAACACTATTAAAATTATTTCTTTTGTGTAGGTAAATCTTGGTTGTGATTTGCGGCAATTTAACATAAAAAATGCTCTGGATTATGGGTTTACATGGAATTCCTCCAAGATCTAAATAGTGATTAACTGAAGGTAAACTTTTTTGTGTGAAGAAGACATTACACGGCATGAAGCCATCAAGTAGAGTATGGTTTTTGATAGGTTTAGTAGCCATGATCACCCCCCACCCCCAATTTTGCGAAATTGTGTACAGACTCCTGTTAGAGTTGTTAAAACAGAAAAACTACCAGAAAAGACTTTTTTGTCCCGCCTGAAAATGGACAAAGAATATAAGAAGTAGCAAAAGAAACATATAAATTTAAAATTTGCCCCCCTTCTTCTTTTGTTCATCTTTCTTCTCTCTTTTATATATTTCTTCTCCCCTTTATGTATATATCTCTCTCTTTTATATTACATGTTCTCTCACATTTGTCTTGGATCTTCGATCTGATGTCTCTCATTTTTCTTCTCATATACATATATAAACATACACATCCATAGAAGTAGACACACACATACCTCACAACACAGAGATATATGTATATACACTCATTTACGCACACACACACACACATGTACGATCTCACCCATTTATGTGAGGGCACCACTTTCTCTCTCCTCTGTCTCACACACACACGCACATATATATATATATATATATAGATTTGTATACATATACACCCACACATACCTATTTACATACTCCCAAACACATATGTGCACGGACACACCTGTTTACAGACACACATAATCATTGCATACGCATATCCCTTAATTTACACACACTCACACACATGTAATAAGTAGGAAAAATTTCCCACACCTTTTAGTTTATTTTGTTGATTAATCATATGTATCAAAAGCAAATTATTTATTATGGTACATTAGCTTAATGATGACAGTTGCAGCTTAAATTATATTATAAAAAGTGAAAAAGAAAGAGAAATTAGTAAAAATGAAAAAAAAACAAAAAGTAAAATTTCGTTAGGTAAAATAACAAGCACAATGATAGTATGTCCGCTTATATGTGCAAGGTAGAAGTGCATTTTGTTCAATCAGAATTGGTCAAAATGGTAGTCCAAAATCCAAAGCGGAATGTTAGATATTCACTGTTTTTGATACTTCCGTTGGGGGGGGGGGTGGTTGTTACTGCATACATCACTGATAGGGTGTTTGCATGTAGTTTTCCAACGACGAGGCCAGTTATAATATGATAAAGCCACAGGGATTCAGTAGGTAATTACCTTTGTCATGCATGCTGATGATATGTGATTACAAGGGATCATGCACAAGAAATGGTAGATTGAAGAAATATCTAGCTTAGGTATATCAAGGATTTGGGTAAATTGCAATATTTCTTTGGATTGAAGTTGCTTTAATGAGTAAATTTTTATTTGTCAACACTATATTTTAGACCTTGAAGAAACTGAAATGTTAGGTTGCAACATATATTGGTTTCTCTATAAAGACATCTCATGAAACACCAAAGACATTCTTCACATCCATTTGATACATAAGTCAATCCTGATGAGCAATTGAGGGCAATTATTCCTGGGAAGAGTTAGGAAGAGTGACTGTGAAAAAGGTCATTCAGCCCCTAAGTTTAGGTTAACCTTTTCTGACCAATGTGGCTTATCAATCCATTGGTGGTGCCATCAGCGTGATATTTAATGGTGAACACCGAGCACTGAGTAAGATCTATACTAGAAGGAGTTGATATGAGCTTCCAAGCTCCCTCTACGAGGGTCAGAATCTGCTTTGATTCACCTCCGGGAAGGGATTTTTCTTCGTAAAATCCTGCTTGATTGAGCTAAATCGAGAGAGCTGCCGAAGGCACGAACGACAGACTCCAGTTGTTAGAGCAGTGACTGACTTCCTAGTTGGAAGGCAGGAACGGTTAAGCATAGGGGGTGGCTCCTTTCCTGACTCCTAGCCAGTTTCCCGTTAGCCCAAAAGCGTTAGGGGAACTGGCATAGCTGAAAGGAAGGAGGGTCAGGGGCACAAATCTCATCTATGGCCAGCTTCCACTTAGAATACTATAGAGTCTCATTGTAAGACTTGGAAATAGTTTGGGAAAACAGAATAATAACTGTTTTTCCTGGCTCCAACTAGAAAGGAAGCATACAATGTTTTCCCAACTCACATGACTCACACTCAAATAATAGAAGTTGCTTCAACTTGGAGAAGGATGCTCAAGGTGACTGTGTTTACTGAAATGAGGAGACAAATTGGAAAGACACTGGGATCTACAGGTGTAGTAATTGTGTCATAATAATCAAGGCCATAGTTTTTAAAGGCGCATGGCGCAAAAGTGTCGGAGCGATGATGCATGGCGCAGAGCTCGCCTTTTTAAAGAATGGCACATATTTGCATTAATAAATTATATGTTCATATATTAATATCTTTTAACATCAGTATTACTTAAACAATTAAATATAAACACTAGAAATAATATTAGTCATTGTACCATAAAAAAATATGTAGAACAACTAGTTAGGGATAGTTATGGATTTTATGTTCCTTTTTTGTTTTTCTTTTCTATTTTTCAGCTGCATTTTCTATTACTTTCTTTAAAAGAAGTAAGTTTTTTTATTTTTCTTTTACAATTTTCTATTACTTTTTTTAAAAAAATAAATTTTTTTGTTTTGTTCCAATTTTTCTACTACTTTCTTTAAAGAAAAATAAGTAAAATGATTGGGCTTGAGCAAGGCTGGAAAAATATATATTCCTATTCATTTTGTTTTCTAATTTTTCTTTCTCTTTTCCCCCTTTTCACCTTTCAAACAGAAATGTCGATGATCACGTTCATAATCATCACCATTTTAGATTTAGTAAGCTGACTATTTGACAATATAAAGTAAAGAGAACTCATTAAAGAGTAAGAGATCTAGTGGAATAAACAGCACCGTAACCAAACGCCGAAAAGTAATGAGTTGTTATCAATGCAGATAGGTCACAAGGAATTAGAGAAAAAGAAAAGAAACTAAGATTTAGTACAGCGATATAAGTGGTGGCGCCAGAATCTGATATCCAAAACTTAGAGAAGAAGTAGCAAAGAGACCTGGAGATGGAGAAACACTTGGGATAGCTGAGTTGGCAGTAGAATTGTGCAGAAGCTTTTGATGGCTGAATTAGAAATCAGGTTGCATTTAGAAGCCAAAAAAGCATGTCGGGGCAAGATCTAATGCTGAAGCTGAATTTAGAGCAATGAGGGGGATGGCGGAGATCCCAAAGATTTGTATGCAACTTTCCTTGATTCTTTCTCAATTATGGACTGTGTTAATATTCTCATACTTATAGCTGATTCTTTGTTGTTCCCATATTACTGGGGTAGGTTTTTATAATTTTTAGGAGAGATTCTAATTGACTATGACTGATTTACGTCTTTGAAAAGCTCCCTTTGTACTATCTTATAACAAGAACACAGAGTTCAGTCTACTAGAAGCATTATACGTGTACTCAATAATGTTTCTGAAAACTAAAACAGAGTTAACCTTAATTCTAACCATACTAATTGAATACAATGGATAATTAGTCGTAAAATAATAAACTTTTACAAAGATAACACATTGTTATTTCAAGACATCAGTTGTTAATTCATCACAATGAATATTCAGATAATAAAGTTACATGAAACTGGGGCTTAGTGTATCTTATCCTAGTCCATACGAGATAATGGAAGAGGGCTGGACTTTTAAGCAGGGACACTATGTGAAGCGCCTGATGTTTGAAGTGCTTTTTCATGACCTTGGAAAATAAACATATTGTAAACACTTGCTTGAGGCAATAGTTCGACGGCCCAACTGTTGTATTCATGAACAAAACTTTGACGAAAATATTTCCTATATTAAATGAGTGTGATTGTACTTTCGCCCTTCTCTAATTACCTCCGGTAAAGTAGTTTTATTTGATTCCCATTGGACATGATGGCTTCCTGGTTGTTACTTCTTCTACTGCCTGATTTCATTGCCTCTTTGCTTGTTATTGTTTATCTTCCATTTTCCCTTTTAAGTTTACATTGTGATACGATATCTTGTGCTCAAATTGAATGTGCAGGACCTTTTATTACTATTTCATAATTAAATAATGGTAGTTTGTTCTCTTTATCACGTAAAATACAAGAGCAAGTTATTGTTGTCATACAAGTTGAAGAAGTCTGTCTACATCTTTAATAAATGAGATTTTCTAAATGTGTTCCTCCCTCTGATTTGCAGCCTTTTGATAAAGCAAGAAATGCTGTGGCTCTCGCCCTTAGTCCAGTTGTAAGAGCTCTTGTGGATCCAGATGGAGCAATGAGAGACATCCGAGATTTGGATAATGTTTGTCTTCTCTCTCATAGGCTATGTTCTTTTCTTTTCATTAAGTGCTTGAGCCAAATTGCACAAGACAGGATTAAAGTGCATTAGTGTGCAGTAAAGTCCTATCGACAGAGAGATCTTGGATATGCTTTATGTGCATCAAAATATGGAAATGAGAAACAGTGAATGCTGCATGCCATAATTCTCTACTGGTCACTACATCTGTCTAAAACCTCAATCCTTATATTTTCTCTTGTTTGGTTTATCTTTCTTCCTGCCCCTCCTCCTCCACCACCTTCTGTTATTACCTTCCATTTGAACCTATTGTTTCTACAGTAGACTGATTACAAGAGCCTTTCTCTTCAACCAGGTCTACTGGTCTTCTTGAAGCTTTCTACTACCTCAGCAACTGACTGATTGTCTGAGATGTTGATTCCAAGACATAGGGTTATTAGATTAATATTTGAAAGTGGTTGGAGGTCCTTGACCTTTCCACTTCTTCATTCTTGGATCATGCATAGGCATTGGAACAACTCATTGTTGACAAATTACGTGACATTTTGAAATTGAATAAGCTGGTGCTATAAATTTTCATGCTAAAATTTCTATATGTTACTAATCACTTAGCTGAGTATTTAAAACAGATAAGCTTCTCTGAATGGTTCATGTCCAAGGGGGGAACTCGCAAGAGCATCCGGAGAATGTGGGATCCTGTTGCTTATGCCCTGGGATTCATTGACTGTGATAATATTAGTGCACGCTGTATGCTCACTATATTCGCACTTTTTGCCACTAAAACTGAGGCTTCCCTACTTCGCATGCTTAAAGGTTCTCCAGATGTTTACTTGAGTGGTCCCATCAGAAAGTATATCATGGACAAGGGAGGCAGGTGAACTAAATATGTATTGATATGAAATCATTGTTTCCTTCTGGTTTGGTCTGTCAGTTATATAAATCCTACTCACATGTGTCTACTAGCGCAGGTTCCATTTAAGGTGGGGATGCAGAGAAATTCATTATGATAGATCTGCTGATGGGGATATATATGTAACAGGGCTTGCCATGTCCAAGGTACCTGATCTTGTTCAGATCATTCTTTTTTTCCTTGTCCAAAATGATCTTTAGTGATTTTGGTGGCAAACTTCAGCTCATTGGATTCCAGAACTTTAGATGTGTTTGTAAATTCATGTGGACGCAGTAAATGGTTCTAAAGGCACAAACTTGTCACCCTAATTGCTATTGAATTTACCTGTCCTTGATATGTGTCGTTCATTGTATATTTAGCATGACTACTCAGCAACTATAGGTGACATTTGTCTTTAAGTATGTTAATTGAATTATAGATAATTACATATCATCAAAATTGTCTCCATCAGTAGCACTTCCTTTGTAAAGATTAAACAGCAAAAGAACGAATCTGTCTCTGATTCTTAATTATGTTTGGGAAGTGAAAATGCGAATAGATATATTATTACATCATGTATACATTTTTGGATTTCCAGGTTATATATATATATATTAGTATTTATATGGTGAAACTATGAAATATCTTGATATTCTTCTTTCAGTACTGTAATGAAACTGATTAGAATGGAAACACTTCTTTTAGTTCATTTGCAAGACTAGAAGCATGTCGTAGTTTTATGGTTATGCCCTAAGGTTGATCTCTATAAATCATAATGAAATATTGGTGTGAGTATTACATAGTGCTTGGCCAACCATGAGGACTGATGAATATTACTTCTTTATTCAGGCTACTGAAAAGAAAACCATAAAAGCTGATGCCTATGTAGCAGGTTTGTAGTTCAACCTTGCCTATGTATCTTGTACTCTCCAGTGTGTCAGACCCAAGTTTCTAGAAAATTGTAATATGATTGCAGCATGTGATGTCCCTGGAATTAAAAGATTACTTCCTCAAGATTGGAGGGAGTCGCAATTCTTTGACAATATCTACAAGCTGGTTGGAGTACCTGTTGTCACAGTTCAGCTGCGATATAATGGCTGGGTTACAGAGTTAAGGGAGTTGGAACGTGCACGGTGAGCACCAAGATTTACAGTTGTAGTTTCTCTGCATTTGTAGCTTATAGACATACTTTTTCCTTCAAACTCTGATATGGTCAGGCAATCAAGGCAAGCCATGGGTCTGGATAATCTACTTTATACCCCAGATGCAGATTTCTCTTGCTTTGCAGACCTTGCTCTCACATCCCCAGAGGATTATTACCTGCAGGGCCAAGGCTCATTGCTTCAGTAAGCAAATGCTTCTATGTTTGTCTATGTTCCTGTGATGATGGTTTTCTGCTCGGTCTTATTATGTGGTGGTTATTTACAGATGTGTGCTTACACCTGGGGACCCTTACATGCCTCTACCAAATGATGAAATTATAAGGAGAGTCTCAGAGCAGGTGGGTGTTGTGCAATCCCTAAGGTCTTTTTACAAACTTTGCCTGCCTCATAGTCGAATCTCAACAGCTGTGAGGAATAATTCTATTGAAAAATAAAATATTGATTTAGTTTGAAAAAGGTTTTTTTTCTTTGTTTCCCTTTTCCCCCTATTTTTTTTTTGGGGCGGGGGGGGAGGGTGGGGGGCGCGGCGTGGTCCTTTCTTCACTGCTCTGTACCATGTGCGATGAGAGAAAACTCTATATTGATATTATTGATACTATTTCAATTATCTCTAAAGTATTTTGTAATATATTTCTCGTAATAGTCCTATTACTTAAATTTTGATTTTATTAGAAGTTTATTTGTTATATTGCTTTGTAATATATTTTTTGTAATAGTCTTTTTACTTAAATTTTGATTGTTTTTTTATTTTACTTTCTAACTTCTAACTTCTAACTTCATACAGAAATTTAAATTTTATAACTGATTGTATGATGTTTATTTTGCATCCCTAGCTATATATGGGATGATCAATGAATTTTATAATTATTCTATTTCACTTTCCAGCTTTCAATTTTTCATTCTTTTTAGTCTTCTCCCATCCTATTATTATGGGGTATTTTTCCACTCTAGTAAATAAATAAAATCCAGATATAAATATGTAGTGATAATTAATAAGAGTAAATATTGTAATGTAAAAACAATAATTAATAAGAGTAAATTTTGTAATGTGAGAAATAATTAATATAGATTTAGTAAGCATATGGTTTTACATAATCACCCTAGGAATATGATAAGATTAATTTAGGAAAATCGAAAAAGAAAGAAACCTTTAGGAGAATTCGTACTTTTATAGATATATAGATATAGATATATTAATTGCATATAGCTCTTACAGTTTATTTTCTTTTCCAAGAAAGCTAATGAGCTTGTTATGTGGTTAACTCAATGAGCTTGTTATGCATAATATGTGCAAGTGAAAATTTAGAAGGTGAAAAGAAATGGACCAAATTGATGTTTACATCTAAATATAGTGCTACCGACAGGAATTTGGATTTAAAATATAACTCGATATACTATTAGAAGTAACTTTAATAATCTAAGACACTTTATTGTATTCTTAGGAAAAACATTAGACCATTGGTTAATTGAACAGTAGACAAGGTGTAATGGGAATATGACAAAACATAGGGAAGGTGCCTATAATTTGAAGAAATATCAAGGTAGATTTTTGTCATTTATAGTAAGAAAAATCATTTTGTTAGAAATTGTTAAATAAGAAGAAAAGAAGGGCTTGAATATTATTGAAAAACTAGTCCCAAATATAGTGTTAGGACTAGCATAGAAATACAAATATGTTAAGGATATGATTGTTCTATCTACTAAAATGTCAACCACAAATGAGGAAAAATATGTAGATCTCCTAACAATCTTCTAACACTTCCCCTGAAGGTGGAGCATATATGTCAACCATGCTCAGCTTGCTAAAACTGAAACTGGATAGTTGAACACCTCTACTATTTGATGAAGAATTAAATGGAGTACGAATTCTTTCACTCATTACTCTTCGTGGATGAAATGACAATCAACTTCAATATATTTTGTCCTTCATGAAATACTGGATTGCTCGCAATATGAATAGCTATATAATTGTCACAGCACATAGATAACGGTTCATTGTACAAGAACCCCAATTCTCCCCATACATTTTTCAACCACATCATCTCACTAGCATAGCCTGTATTCAGCTTTTGCACTGGACCGAGCAACAACGGTTTGCGATTTGCTACGCCAAGTAACTAGGTTTCCCCAAACATAGGTGCAATATCCAGATGTGGATCTTAAAGAGCCAACATAATTAGCATCTAAATAGCTCTCGTCTTTATATGACCATGCTTCTTGAAAAGTAGACTACGGGAGCAGCTTTGACATATTTTAGTGGGGAGACATATTAGTTTCCGGTTTATCCAAAAATTAATTAACTAACTATGCCCATAGCAAACAAGATGTCAGGTCTTGTTGCATTCAAATATATTAACTTCCCAACCAGCTGCTATACTTGGCCTTGTCTTCAAATACGTAGTATTGTTGTCCCAAAGTTCAAAGTTGAACTCCGTATGAGTATCAACAGGTTTAGTGTCAAGTACACCACTTTCTTGGAGTAAATCAAGAGCACACTTTCTTTGGGATAGACAGACACCATTTTTGCTATGTTGGTTATGTTGTGAGGCTCAGGAGCAAAGGCGACTGCCAGGATACAGGAATTGAGGGGTGGGGAGTAGGTTTGAAAGTATTTTGCACGAGATATTTATGACGAATGTGGAAAAAGTGGTATAATGAGAATGAATTTCATATGCTGATAGGTTCGGGAACTAACTTTCTGAAGGTTAATAGCTTGGTAATCTGCTCATTTCGTCTACTTTTTGTTCTATCATTTGGTGGACTTCATTTTTCATCACTTATTTATGCTAGAATAAAATTATCTGTAAGTTAACTTTCATTGACACTATGGTTAAGTCCTATAACTCGACACCTGAAAAAAGTTATATTTGGTATGGATCTCTTTGGTATCAGGTTTTAGTTCTATTTCCATCATCTCAAGGTCTAGAAGTCACATGGTCATCCGTCGTCAAAATTGGACAGTCTTTATATCGTGAGGGACCTGGTAAAGATCCATTCAGACCCGACCAGAAGACACCAGTGAAGAACTTCTTCCTTGCTGGCTCATACACAAAACAGGTTGCCCTGCCTTTCCTTATACAGTTGATTCTATTTAATAGGATACCCGAAATAAAAATATCCAGATTCGGTTTGGTCCAAGTAAAAGTTTTTTACTATGGTGATAGTACAAATCGAATTGACCTTTTAGAAATGTGTAAAGGATTTTAATTAGAACGTTGTTTACTGTATTAGAGTGTTATATATATAATAAAATTAAAATACGAAAAGTTGGAACCCATCATTCTTCTCTCTGATAATAGTCGTTGCAGATCATTAGTTTTATCCTCGTTCTTTGATGGTAACAAACAGCCTTTACATCATTGAACCTTTTTCCTAACAGCTCGCTTAACATTATTTGATGGAACATGAAATCTGCTGATAGCCCATGATGGCAGCCTTGAAAATGAACTATATGCACTTACAATCTTATTTTGTCATTGGTTTTCTTTTTGTTACTGGATGTTCTATTTTTACAGGACTACATAGACAGCATGGAAGGAGCAACTCTGTCTGGTCGACAAGCGTCTGCTTACATATGTGATGCAGGAGAAGAGTTGGTGGCGTTACAAAAGGCTCTCGCTGCGGTTGAACTGAAAGACGCAACTACATCTGACGAGTTGAGCCTTGTCTGATTTAAACAATTCTCAAGAAATTCAGCTCCCAATTACCTGTAAAGTCAGCTGAATACAGTAAGTACCATGCAGTTGCGAACAGAGCATCAAAAGAATTATTCTAATATCATATGAGTTAAGAGAGCTAAGATGTAAAAAATGCACAGGAGATAATGCTGACATTTTGGACCCCCAAGCATCTCTACAAGATCTATGATGTGAATTATTTGTGTATTTATCCGAGCACAGGGCTTGCTTAGAGATGCATAATAGGTTGATCAAGCTGTAATTTCGTATCTGATAGGTGCTCTATGCATTTGATTTGTTGAAAACTGTTTACACCCTCTGCAAATTGGTCCAAGATTCACTTGATTCATTCTTTGCTGGTAATTTGTTGATCTTCCATTTTCTTGATTTCCATTGAAGCTTTAACTTGTATGTTTGTGTTTTCATTTTCAGTTTTGAACAAGTTTTTGTGAAAATCAGAGGAATCAAAACTGGCAATAGATGAGGACATTTCTCTGTGCATTCTGGAGAACATTTTTTGTGAAAAATATCTAGTAGAAATTAATTGAATCTCACGAGCTTAAGAGAACTCATAGAGCTCTTTAAATAATAGTACAGATACAAGACTGAAGAAGAAAACCAACTCCCTAAACTAATTTGCTAGCTAACAATACACGTCAGCCTCTAGCTGGAAAAACAAAAAATCTAACTACTAACAAAAAACATGAAAGCAGAAGATGCGACAATAACAGAGCTCCTCTGCTGCAACTAGTGGTGAAGTAACCCATCTTTCAACATCCCCCCTCAAGCTGGAGTTGGGGGAAGGCAACCAAGCCCAGCTTGGACAAAGCAAAAACAAAGGCTGGAATAGGAAGTAGCTTTATGAACAAATCCGCAAGCTGTAGCTTGCCACAAATGTGTGAAGGAAGAATAAAGCCCTCTTTATACTTTTCGTGGACTAAGGGGCAATCGATTTCTGAATTCAATAAGAATGAAATCTACTGCAACTCACATACAGTAGCCCCCAGGCTTCTGTATTTTGCCTCAGCATGGACCGTGCGATAGTGGGTTGCTTCTTAGTTTTTCAGGAAATTAAGGCATTACTCCCAAGAAAATGCAATATCCAGTCAGTGATCTCCATGAATCCATGCAGCTCGCATAGTCAGCATCATAGTATGTTGTGAGCTCGAATGAATTAGATGATGGAAAAAGAAGACCTTTCTCTTAAGTAACGCATCAGATGAAGTGCAACATCCATATGAACTTGACAAGGGCAAAGAACAAACTGAGTAGTTGTGATGTCAGGACGAGTGAAACTCATTATAACAGCCTGCCCACTAGGCGCCGATATGGTTCACGATCAGCTAACACAAAAGTGGCGGTGGAACTAAGCTTGAGCCTCAAAGAAAGAGGAGTAATAGGCATAGAGAGGACAAGAGGCCTGTGTCTTGTACAATGCCATGTATAAATAACTGAGGTGCCAGCTTCAGACCTTGCTATCTCCAAGTCAAGAAAATACTTGGCATGCTCAAGGTATTAATGGTGAATTCTGAATCCAGATACTTCTTGATAGCAACAATCTGAGATTCAGATGCACAATGAGTTGCAAATCGTCCACATATACTAACAAAGCAAGTAAACTATCTGAAGTGTGCTTGATGAACAAACGATAATCATGTAGGGACTGACATAATCCATAAAAAAACAACTTAGAAATCGATTCTTGATTCTACTGTCTGGAGGCCTGTTTGAGGCTATACAGTAACCTTCTCAGTTTATACACCTTACCAGGCTGAATAAAGGAACCATCTGTAGGGGTCATATATATATCTTCGTCTAGATACCCATGCAGAAAAGCATTATTGATATCCACCTGGTGAATTGGCCACTTATATGCAGAAGCTACAACAAAAAATGTTGTGACAGTCACAACCTTTGCCATTGGGGAACATCTGTAAAGGTAATCAACCCTTTAATTTGGTTGAATCCTTTGGCAACCAACCTAGCCTTGTATCTATCCACACTCCCATCAGCCCTTAGTTTCACTTTGTACACGCATTTACTGCCTATAACTTTCTTACCCTTGGGCAAGTCCATAACCTCCCATATTTCATTCTTTGCTCTTCTAGCTCCTGCTACATTGCTTGCTCCCATTCCATACACCCTTTTACCTGCAAGTAACTCCAAGGTTCTTGGATAGTAGATAAAGCAGCAATAAAACCTATATGTGGGGATGTAAGACTGGAAGGCTCAATGACATGTTCAAAGGAGGAATTACAATGGAAATCATTCAGCCAATTAGGTGGTTTGGTGTGTCTTTGAGATATCCTGGGACATGTAGGATTAGAATCATGAGCAGTAGCTGAAGAAGATGGAGGAATAGGTTCAATTGTTTCTGGAGAAGGAGTAGAAATCTCGAGGGAGGGGGGGAATTCAGGAGCATCAACAGGAAGGATAGGAAGAGGAAGAGGACATGACTCTAAAGTAGATGACAAAGACTGATATGGGAATGTATCTTCATGAAACACGACATCCCTAGAGATGATGACTCTTTTGTTGTAAATATCATAGAGCTTAAAGGCCTTTTCACCCTGAACATAACCAATGAAGATGCATTTGAAAGCTCTTTGATCGAATTTTGATTTATGTGGGCTGCAAAAAACAAGCATCCAAAGGTTTTGATATTGGCATAAGATTGATGTGTGTTATATAATAGCTCAAAAGGGGATTTCCAGCCCAAAGTTGCTGAGGGTAGTTTATTGATAATATGTGCGGATGTAAGAATAGATTCACCCCAAAAATGTCTAGGTAAATAGGATTCAAACATCAAGGCTCTAGCTACTTGGAGTAGATCTCTATGTTTTTTTTCAATAACACCATTTTGTTGGGGTGTATAAATGAAACTTTTCTGATGTATAATGTCATGTTTTTTGTAATAGTTGTTAGCAAGGTTGGCTTAGGAATTCGGACCCACTGTCAGTACGAATAGCTTTGACCATGAAACTGAGTAAGAATTTTGGCAAGGAAATTGGACAGAATTTGTACTGTTTGAGACTTATGACGCATGAGAAATGTCCATGCAACTCTTGAAAAATCATCAACAATTGTCAAGGCATAATGACATCCGGATAATGAGGATTGTTTATAGGGACCCCATATGTCTATATGAATCAAATCAAAAGATTTATGTGTGGAAGAATCACTAAGAGGAAATGAAGCTCTAGATTGCTTTGCTAGAGGACAGATTGAACAAGTGTGGATTTTGCTTATGTTGTCGGATCTCAATGCTAGTATATAGCTAAGGACAAGAGGAGTAGTGTGGCCCAATCTCTTGTTCCACAAGGAGTATAATTTTGAATCAGAAATAGAACAAGATGTCTCAACATTATTGCTTTGCAACTGATGACAGTGATCAGAAAAAAATGAGTCACTATCAAAAGGTAAGACTTTCTTACCTGCTTGCCTACTGCCAAGGTTCTTTTAGCTTCAGCTCCTGCATTATGCATGAAGCGGTAAGAAACAAGAAACTCACGTGCAAGGACTTGCACAATTGGTCAACTAAAAGGAGGTTATGTTTAAAGGAATGAATGAATAAAACAGTCAGTGTTATATTGGGAGAGAGTTTAACGTCACCACATTGTGTGGCCTGTGTTACTCTGTTATCAGGACGAGAAATGATTAGAGGATGATTTAAAGGAGTAAGAGAATGAAAGAACCTTTCATCACCATACATGTGGCTTGTAGCTCCAGTGTCTACAATCCAAAAACTGGAGTTATTTTTGCTTGGAACAGAACCTTGTAGCACCATACGTGCCATCTCATCAATCTGCACAAAATGTACTTGCACTGGATCTTGTGGCGCCTTGTTCTGCACCATCCTCAATGCCTCCATTAGATCATTAATTAGATCATTACCTGCCACATGTGGTTTGTCCAAAGGTTTGAACTGTTCTGTATCAACAACATGATGTGCTCTTCCAACATTTCCATTCTTCTTCTTCTTGGAGGTCTTTATACCATTCTGGAAAACCATGTAATCTGAAGCAGTTCTCTTTATTGTGTCCCGATCTTGATCCGCCTCGATCACGTTTGACCTTGATCAATGATCTCGACCTCCCACGTCACCGATTTGGATCTGTTATCCGGAAACAAAACACAAAGCTAGTCGGGATCGTCCTGACGACGATACTCCGATGCTTAAGTCAGATGCTGAGATCGAAGGTAAAATTTGGCGATCTAAAATATAAGTGTAGAGAAATAGTGTGCCTTCTTTCAGTGGAGACTTGGAGTATTTATAGACAATGGAGGATGGGACCCACTTGCGGGACAGGTGTCAGCTCTATGCTCACCCATGCAGTGACTAAGCTGCTTCTTCGATGGACACCTGTCCGATGAGTATTGCGGGTCGGATCCGGGTCCCCTAGGCCCGATTTGAGACGTCATCAAGCCACAATGTGTCACATGCGATCCTGTGACCTCACTCTGCGACCTTGTTTATGTTCTTTATCCACTTCGACCTGCGATCTTCTATGCGACCAACCAGCAACACCTTATTTTAATCTCTTTTTCCTTGTGACATCCTCATCATAATCCCCCCACTTCTTCCAAATGTAATTTATTACATTGGGAGAAGTATATCTCTTCCAATTTGGGTCGAAAGAAATTCTTGCAAGGTCGCGTGTTTAATGCTATTTTATAACCGAGGGTTGAAGCCTTGCACATGTACCGTCATCCATGATCAGAAATCGAAGAGTCCTGCCACACTAACCCTAATCGTCGCATTAATGAAGCGCCACGTGTCAACAATCCATCGGTCGGCTCAATCATCGAAGCGCCACGTGCCATACATCCGCTCATCCTGGAAGGGCGCGTCTTCCCATACAGTGGTCTATATATACCCCTCCTTTTCAAAATCCGCCTGCTCCATCACTTCGCCCTCGAGGTCGTTGCCAGATTCCCAACGACCTGCCTCCTCGATCTTAACAAGGTACCATGTCTTCCATTAATCCGAGCTTTTCCTTTTCTATTTCTGCGACTTCCCCTTTGCATGAGGAACCACCAGAGGGACCCTCCGTGATTAGGTCTAGGTCCAGGTCTAGATCGAATCCTTCCAATAACTCATCTGACGATGAGACCCCTAGGCACGTTAGATTCCAACAAGCTTTAGATAACAACCTTTGGATTGGTATTGTGAGTAAAGTGAAACAATCTATTTCCCAAATAAAAGAGAAGTACTTTGTCCCACATGATTCGAAGTTTTGATCCCTCGCTCTTTTGATCGCATGCATACACCTCCTAAAGGTTTCTGTACTTTATCGATCGGCCATTTCGAGGCCGGTCTGCGATTGCCTTTAGCTCCCCCTGTAGCTCGCATACTCAAGGGGTTAAGATTAAATCCCATGCAATTATCCCCTAATTCCATTAGCCACATTGTACTTTTTGTCATAATAATGCGAGCTTTCGATCTCGACCCCAGCTTTGATAACTTTTGGTCGCTCTATTCTTTTACCACTTCCACTAGGTCGGCCAATAGGGATTTTTTCTATCTCACCTTTCGTAGACAATTTGAATATTTAGAGCCTCTTAAGTCCAACACCGGTCCTTGGAAGGATCGCTTCATCTTTGTGCGACCTGCACCTGGTCAAAAATGGCCTTTTACTCTCAAGTGGTCTGCAGAAAAACTCGAACCAGTTACCGAAGGAGAGGGTCTAGATGGGGATTTGATTAATAGTCTCGCTTCTAACCCATTTTTTTCCAAAAAAGTTGCTGACTGAAGAGGTTTTCTGTCTTGCGCGCCTATCTCGTGCTTCTGTACCCATCACCGGGTCGTTAGGTGATTCACTACCCTCTCTACTAGCTTTCTTCTTTCTCCTTTTTTGCTAACTTTTTGAGGTCGTGATTTTGCAGAGACCAAAGTTATGTTAGGTTGCTTGACTCAACGTGCTCAAGCTCGCGAAGAGCGAGCTGCTCAGGAACGAGCTCAGCAGCCCCCTACACATGATCGTGTTCCGCGTCGTCCTACTCCTCAACGACCTGATCCAGATACTTCGGCATCCCCGACAGCCGAGATGCAAAGGCCGGACACCCCAATTGACGTTGGCAGCAAGGAGATTCATCCTCAGGACCTCCCTCCTCAGCCAGTTCGAGATGCTTCCCCCAGCACTGAGATGGTTAGCTCGCAGATCGGAGGTGAAGCTATTGGTTCTAGCCGCCAACGGAAGCGCAAGCACAATTCCCCCCCCCTAGGTCTAGGCATGGGAGGTCGCATTTTAATAGGCGATCTGAGGAAGAAAACGCTACTGCCTGAGCTACTAAGGACGAAAATCTCGGTCGCTTGAAGGAGGTCGAGGAATGGGAAGTGTCTGCCCAGGCTGCTCATCGCACGGAGTCTCAAAGGTCGGCTGAACTGACTGGGACCCGACTTGCACCCAACTGGAGGGTCTCCAACCTCAACACTATCCTGAACAGCGAGGCGGGACAGGAATCTTATGAGATTTATAGGCACACCAACCTACCCCACGACCAGGCTGCACTCCTCTCCTACCCCTACCCTTGATTGGAGCAGTTTGGTGCCCACGCCTTGGCATAGTTAATCGCTTTGATCTCCGTATTTATCTCAACCTTTTCTCTTCTGATCCGATGTACCATCTCTGCAGGCCAGATCTTTCATGCGATCGCTTTCAATCAAGTGTACCGTCCTTCGCAAGCGTCGCCAAGAGGCCCAAGAAAAGTATCGCGAGCTTCGGAATGATATCCGAGCGAAAGAGAGGGAGTGGGGAGAGGAGCGTCAGCGCCTCGACGAGGTGAAAGTAGGTCTCGAGGTTGAGGTCGCTCGACTAAGGGAGATCGTGGAGTCACACGGTATTGAGGTCGCTAGGGCGCGTGAAGAGGGTCAGAGGTCGAGCTTTTCCGCTGGCCAGGAGGCTAGTCTTGTGCAAGGTCGCACAGAAGGTCGGGAGGAGTTTTTAAACTCTCCTGAGTTCGCCGCTCGAATTCGCAGTGCTCGGTTGGAAGGAGCTCGAGATTTTTTGAAGACTCCAGTCTTTGATACAGCGGTCGAGATCAAGGCGAGCGTCTACATGATGCAGGGTTTCAAAAAGTGCAAAGGCTCAAGCCAATAAGCTAGAGGCGTTCGCTGAAGGGTTCGATCAAGACAAGCTCAACCCCTTTGTGGATGAGAACTTTCAACCATACCCCGTAGAGCCAACCCCTCCGATTGAAGGAACTGAATTCGCGAGCTTAATGGAAGATGTGGAGGCCATGGATGAATGAGCTCGACCATCTGACCTTGTGACCTGCATTGCAAATATTTTGAGAATTTTTTGTATAGACCGAGGGTTAGAGAAACAATCATATTTTGACTGTTCATGCTTTTTGATCATATATTTTGTAATGACTTTTTTGAACTTTTGCCATGTTTACCGACTTTATCGATTCAATGCATGATAGTTTCCCAATTTTCAACGAACGTGTAAATTGTGCTCTTGAATGTTTGGATTAGATGCCGGTGCAGCGTTTTTCCTCAAATCATAAAGATCTTATGAACGGATGATCAAGTGATCTCTGATTTCTGTGACCTCTCCCAAGTACTTTCGCTCTTTTTAGATCAAGCGATCATTTACAGGTCCTACGATCTTTTCCAGATCGAATGATCTTTTTCAGATTCTACGATCTTTTTCAGATCGAATGATCTTTTGTAGATTCTACGATCTTTTTTAGATCCTGTGATCTTTTTTCCAGATTCTAGAATTAAACAGATAGATCAAACGCTCAACAAGATAGGTTGCAGGAAAGGAAGATGATAATATATATATGCAAATGATCTTTTTCAGATACAATGTACATGGCTGTTCACCGGCCTCGAGCTAGACCTTTCTCAGGTACAAAAGAGATCACTATTTACATGTGGATACATGACCTTTTATAGGTTCACAATTACGCATAAAATTTCTTCATGTTTTGGATGTTCCATGGTCTGGGTAGATCTCGACCCTCCATATCCTGCAGGCGGTAGGTGCCTCTTCGTTTGATCTCTGTGACTTTGTAGGGTCCTTCCCTCTGGGTCAAGCTTTCCCACGTGTTTCGATATCTCCACTTTCTTCAGAACGAGGTCTCCAACTTGGAATTGTCTGGGTTTCAATTTTTTGTTGTAACTTTTCATCATCAAACCCTTATGGTGCAGCATTCTCGCGTATGCGACCTCTCTTTTCTCCTCAATCAACTCCAAGTCCAACAAGCGCTCCTCGTGATTGGTTGCAGGGTCATACATAGTCACTCGATGTGATTCCTCGCCTATCTCTGCAGGAATAAGAGCTTCAGTACCAAATACAAGCCAAAAAGGAGTTTCACCTGTTGAGGATCTAGGAGTAGTTCGGTATGCTCACAAAACCCCAGGTAATTCATCCAACCATGATCCTTTGGAACTTAATCTTGTTTTCAAATGCTGAAGGATGGTCCTGTTAACGACCTCGACCTGTCCATTCGACTGCGGGTGTCCTACTGCGGTAACGTTTTGCTGAATTTTTAGTTCTTTACACCAATTTGTGATTTTCTTCCCTTGGAATTGAGTGCCATTATCTGATATTAAGATTCTAGGGACCCCAAATCGGCATATGATGTTCTTCCATATGAATTCAATCATGTTCCCCTCTGTCACTTTAGCTACAGCCTCCGCTTCTACCTATTTGGAGAAATACTCCACAGCTACCACAATAAATTTTTTCTGAGATCGTGCGGTGGGGAAAGGCCCTAAGATGTCTATCCCCCATTGATCGAAGGGACAGGCGATCTTAACTGGTTCCATTTGGGTCGTGGGTGCATGAATTTGCGCTGCGAATTTTTGGCAAGCTTCGCATTTTTTGACTAACTCTTTCGTATCTTTCACCAGGGTTGGCCAGAAAAACCCTTGCCTAATAACTTTTTGTGCTAACGACCTTCCCCCAAAGTGATTACCACAACTCCCTTCATGAATCTCTCTCATCACGTATTTAGCTTTCTCCGTATCAAGACATTTCAACAATGGTCCTTCTATGGTCCTTTTGTCTAACTGTTCATCAACCAATGTAAAACGAGCTGCTCTTGCTTTCAATCTTCGTGCAACAATGGGGTCAGCAGGTAAAATTCCTTCTTTCAGGTATCGAACGATCTCATCCTTCCATGACGGCTTTTCGTTTACCACATTAACGTCAACACTTTCAGCGATCGCGGATGTTTCTTTGATCATCATAGTTATCTTGCGATCTCTGATCCCCGAGAGAGTAGCCCTAAACTTCGATAGTGAATCGGCTCTGTCATTTTCATGTCGCGGAATTTGATGCACTTGGCATTTATTAAACTTAGATATTATGGATTTCGCTTTGGTATGATATAGTATCATGCTTTCCTCCTTGGTCTCATAAATACCCTCTATCTGCAAAGCAACAAGCTGCGAATCTGTGAACACTTCTAAATCTTTTGCACCCGCTTCTAGTGATAACTCCAACCCCATAATAAGAGCTTCATATTCGGCTTCGTTGTTAGTGACTGGGAAAGATAGTCGAGCGGCGACCTCGATCTCTATGTTTCTTGGATCTTGTATCAATATCCCAATTCTCCATTTCCTGCATTAGAGGATCCGTCCACATACAACATCCATTTTTCTAGCTCGGGCTCAGTCTCAGGCTCGCCGACGAGCTCGACCATGAAATCTGCTAATACTTGTCCTTTCAATGACGTCCGAGCTTGGTATTCAATATCAAATTCCCCAGTTCTACTACCCACTTCACAAGCCTACCCGAGGCCTCTGGTCGCGCCAACACATTAGCGTTTAAGAGAACTATGCGATGACCTTGGAAGTAAGGTCGCAGTTAGCGGGCCGTCACAATAAGTGCAAGTGCTAGCTTCTCAATCTGTGCATACCTTTTCTCCGCCCCTTGCAACACCTTGCTCACATAGTATATCGGACTCTGCACCCCACCTTCTTCTCTAACCAAGGCTAAACTAACTGCATTCTCAGAAACGACCAGGTACACATATAACACCTCATTTCCCTTTGGATTTGCAAGCAGCGGTGGTGAGCGCAAGTACGTTTTTAAGTCTTGAAATGCTTGCTCACACTCGTCAGTCCACTCAAAATTCTTGATTTTTCTCAACACTTTAAGCAAAGGTAGATTTTGATATGATGATTTAGAGATAAAACGACTGAGGGATGCGAGCTTACCGGTAAGTTTGTGGACTTCTTTGACGATGGCTGGCGACTTTAGCTTTAGTATTGCCTCTATCTTCTCGGGGTTCATCTCAATTCCACGTTCACTGACTAGGTACCCCAGAAATTTTCCCCCTGTCACTCCGAAAGTACATTTCATCGGATTTAGTTTCATTCTGTACTTCCTGAGCATCGCAAAAGTTTGTTCAAGGTAAACTATATGATCATGCGACCTCGAGCTCTTTACCAGTATATCATCAACATAAACCTCCATGGTTCTCCCTATCTGATCTTCAAACATCCTATTCACTAACCGTTGGTATGTGGCCCCTGCATTCTTCAGCCCAAAGGGCATCACCTTGTAGCAATATATTCCTCTTTCAGTCACAAAGGAAGTCTTGCTCTGATCCTCTTCTGCCATGAAAATCTGATGGTAGCCCTGGTAAGCATCCATCATGGAGAATAGTTCATATCCTGCCGTCGAATCCACCAATGCATCAATTCGAGGAAGCGGGTATGGGTCTTTCGGGCATGCCTTGTTCAAATCCGTGAAGTCGATACAAACTCTCCACTTCCCTCCGGGTTTCTGAACTACAACAATATTGGATAACCACTCGGTATATTGAACTTCAGAAATATACCCTGCATTTAACAGCCTTTCCACTTCTTCCTTAATAACTTGGTTTTTCTCTATGCTAAAATTTCTCTTTTTCTGTTGTACAGGTCGCATGGTAGGGTCCACATTTAGCCGATGCATGATCACTTCAGGTGCCACACCCACAAAGTCAGACGAACTCCACGCAAAGACATCAGCATTTTTCCTTAGCAGTGATACCATCATTGTTTCCAACTGCTCGCCTAAATGCAATCCTATTCTGGTAGTTTTAGAAGGATCTCCTTGGATCACCTCTACAATTTTATGGGCCTCAGCTGGCTGAATTCTCTGAGTTTTCTCTTCTGGTACCTGGTCTCCTCCCCCAATGACATCTAGTTTCCTTCTTTTATCTGTGCTTTCACCCTTTTTCAGGGATAGATTGTAACATTTACACGCTTCCTCCTAGTCGCAGATCACCTCACCTACTCCGGCTTTGGTTGGAAATTTCACTTTCAAATGGTACGTAGACACTATTTCTCGGAAAGCATTCAGCCCAGGTCTCCCCAGGATGACATTATATGCAAACGGCGTGTCTACTACTAAAAATTTGATCATCAGCGTTTTTCTCCGAGGTTCCTCCCCCATGGATACAGGCAGATCAAGGGTTCCCAACGGCACGATCTCAGTTCCTCCAAATCCAACCAGTGGGGTCCTCACAAGTTCTAACTGTGCATTCTCTAGCCCCATCTTGATCACAACATCCCTGAGGATGATATCTGCCGAGCTTCCATTATCAATCAAAACTTTCCGGACGGTGAAATTGGCTATATCCAGTCTGATTACCATGGGGTCATTCTGCGACCCCGCTTTTCCTACGACATCTTTAGTTCTGAAAGTTATTTCTTCCTCTGGCTCGATGCTCGCGACCAACTGATCTCTCTGGTCACTTCTATTTTGTCTCTTCCTAGATCTTCTAGAATCACCTCCTTCAGGTCCTCCCGCGATGGTATAAATTATGCCTTTCACAGGCGCACTATCTCTTGGGTTGACCTCTTTCTGAACTCCCTTTCCACGATCTTGAGCCTTCTCATGACTCCTGAATCGGCTTCGGATCTTTCCCATGCAGTGACTAAGCTGTGGCTCCATGCTCACCCATGGGTGACTAAGCTGCTTCTTCGATGGACACCTGTCCGATGATTATTGCGGGTCGGATCCGGGTCCCCTAGGCCCGATTTGAGACGTCATCAAGCCACAATGTGTCACATGCGATCCTGTGACCTCACTCTGCGACCTTGTTTATGTTCTTTATCCACTTCGACCTGCGATCTTCTATCCGACCAACTAGCAACACCTTATTTTAATCTCCTTTTCCTTGTGACATCCTCATCAGATCTGTTGCACTGATCACAGTACAAATTTTTCTTGTCCACAGGTTCCTTTCTTTTCATAAAGTTCTTAAGACCTATGTTCCCCTCGAGGTTCAAAAGTTCTAACCTACATTGCAGAGTTCTCCCAACCTCTGCAAATTCTAGATTCACTTGTCATTGTCAATCGACTCTTGAGACCATAGAGTTGACCTTTTAACCTTAGGAAGAGGTTCAAGTACCAAAATTCGGTTCCTTATGTTGTCAAAGGAATCATTCAACCCCATAAGGAACTGAATCAATTGACTTGCATCATCCTGATCAACTTTAGTCTTATTGCAGCCACATTCACAGTTTCCACAACTACACATTGTAGGCAGCATCAAATAAAGTAACTCATCCCACAACTGCTTCAATTTGGTGTAATATGTGGTCACAGTCAAACTACCTTGTGACATAGAAGTAATCTCTTTTTGTATTTTATATAGAAGTGTACTATCACACTCTCCATATCATGCTTCCAACTCTAACCACAATGCACTGCGCAGAACTGGCATATAAATGCATTTACAATATCTTTGGATACAGTACTCAATATCCAAGTCCTTACAGTCGAATAAGTGATTCTCCATTGTCATAGCTCCATGAATGAAGCTAAGCTTGTTTCTTCTTTAAGTGCGATGCACACAAATCTGCTCCATGACAACCAGTGATTATTGTTCAAAGGAGCAGAAATCATAACTATTCTAGGTTGGGTTTCAGAGGTAGTATTCGAAGTGCTTGTCGTTCCAAATAAAATATCAAAGACACTATGATTTAGAACAATGATATGCAGAGACCATAAAAATGATGGCTCTCATACCATGTGAAAATCAGAGGAATCAAACCAACGATAGATGAGGATATTTCTCTTTGCATTCTGGAGAACATTTTGTGAAAAATATCTAGTAGAAATCAATTGAATCTCATGAGCTCAAGAGAACTCGTAGAGCTCCTTAAATTGTAATACAAATACAAGGCTGAAGAAGAAAACCAATTAACTCCCTAACTAATTTGTTAACTAACAATGAACGCCAGCCTCCAATTGGAAAAGGAAAAATTTAACCACTAACAAAATTGATCCGACTCCATCACGTTTGGTCACGATCTACGATCACGACCCCCTCACGTCACTGATCCAAACATGTTATCTAGAAATAAAAAAAAATTAGTCGGGTTCGTCCCGACGATGACACTCTGAAGCTTAAGTCAAACGAGGATCGAAAGAAAATGTTGCGATCTAAATGTGCAAGTGAAATGTGTGTGTAATGTGCACCTCCTCTCTCTGCAAATCGGAGTATTTATAAGCAGTGGGGTTGTTGGCCCACTCTTGAACATGTGTCACCTTCATGGCCATGCATGCAATGACTAAGCAGCTTCAAAGATGAATATCTGTCGGGGCCAATTAGCGGATCGGACCTGGATCCGCCCGGCCCGATAGAGACTTCATCAAGTCACAATGGGCCACATGCGATCCAACGATCTTGACGTGCGATCTCCTAAATGTCTTTTATATTGGACTATAATATCAAATAAATATATTTTCAATAAAAATAAGTATAATGTTTTCACTTTAGTGAAAATGAAAACATAAACAAACAGAATTGTATTACACTTAATGTATTATGTTACACTTTCTAAAAAATCTTTTCCTATGTGTATGTATTTTCAACTGCTAAATTCATATAAAATAATATTAAATATGACATTCAATTAAGGGATATTTTCTTTTTGTTCTCTATATAAAGTCATTAATGAATAAATAAAATAACTAGCATTATATGTAAGTTTTTATAGTTATTGAAATGATATATTAACTTTTATTCTTTTATTTTTAATTTCTTAATAGGGATATGACTTTTCAATAAAATATCAAATAGATAAAACAACTCTCAACAGTCTGCCTTCCCCATTTAGCCTAACATGTCTAGCTAACTCATGGGCATGCGAGTTAAACTGATGTCTGACATATTGTACTGACTCGTGAGACAGGAAACAGAAGTATATTCCATTTGTTCATAATAATAGTGTAGTTTTCTTCTATCCTAAATGTGCCATGACTCGTAAGATCACAAAAGGGTAGAAGTAGCATCCACACTACATTATCGTGGATGGAAGGCTTAGAATTATCAAACCATTTGATTTAATTCCATTTTGGGCCTAATATTTACTTGGACCATCGAAGTGAAAGTTCAAGTTAGTTGTGGCCGAGACCTCATCATTATAACATTTTGCTTGACAAAGTTTTAATGATTCAGTATAAACGCATTCCAAACACATCATACGTCAAAAATAAAAACCCCAATCAAAAGTTGGGGGAAGTACAAAAGGAGGGAGAAACCAAGCCTTATTACCAATGCTAAAAAAATTGAAAGAAGGAATTAAAACAAAGAGGCAAGCAGGCCTCACCCAACATAAAAATGAACCATACGTTCGGTCAATGGGCTTTGTGATCATCCCCATTGTTTATCCAATAAACAATAATTAACACATTTATATATAAAAATGTTAAACAAATAAATACGATCCATGTATTTAACAATTGATATCCAATATCAAATACCGAATTAAAATATACTTAAATTAAAATATAACATACTAATAATGCAATTAAAAGATGGATATCATCCATACATCCAATGTACAATTTTTTTTTTGTTTGTTTGGAAACCATTTCCAAATTAGTTTAAAGTACAATTTAATTTTAGAAAAATCCGATTTAACTAAAATTAAAATTAGCCAAAATTAATAGTTTTAGAAAAATTGCATAAATCAGGAAAATCCAATTTTCTGGAAAAAAAACTGCATAAAACGGCCTAACCGTTCGATACAGCAGACGGTCGTCCGTTGCAGGCCGCACGCGCGCGTTGGGCATGCGCCTGCGTGTTGTCGCCCTGCTGGCACACATGCTACAGGGGGTGCGCGCCCCGCAGGGCAACAATGGTTGTAGTGCTCTGCTTTTCAATTTATTTTTTGAATTTCTGTAATTAAAAATTGAAATAAAATCATGCATTTATAGAAAATCCAATTTTCAAAACAAAAGTGCATAGATATCCATAATTTAAAAGCAAAATTAATATATATTTTCTAATATATATAATCATGCTTCAAAGCCATAAAACATGCTTTCCAGAAGCAAATTAAATACGTTGTTCATGCTCAACACATAATAACATGTTAATCCTAAAGCCACAACACCGAAACGGGCTCTAATACCACTAAAAGAATAGGTATGGCCCAGGAATACGACGGAAGCGTGAAATAAAAAATTTAAAATCGGTTCAAAGGGGTGTTCCCTTTGAATTTTCGGGCGTTCGGTGTTTGTTAAAAGCATAATAATAACCATATAAATAGCTAGACATGTGGCTAGAGGATGAAACAAAAGGTATAGAAACATAATATGAAACTTTACCTTTTGTTTCTTTAGAAAAACTGCAACATGCATTGTTCCCTTTATGTTCTCCCGTTCCGTTCACTTGAGAATTCAAACTAGAATTCCTCTAAGTTGTCCACACCAAAAAATGGAAAAGGTATAGTTCTTTTTCTATTGCTAGATAGAACAAAGAACAAGAAGAAAAACAACTCCAAACACAACACTATTGTTTAGTGCTTTTGGATTATTTTTGTGTATTCTAATTTGAATCCAATTCAATATAGAACAAAAAGGAGAATATTTGTGTTGGTTATGTTGGATATATGTGTAGTTTTGTATATCACATACAATTGAATTCAAAATTCAATAACTACTAAGTTTGCCTCCAGAACAAGCAATACAACCACATGCATAACCTCCAACCACGATGAAATAGCTCCTCCATCATGTTCATCATGGAGAGGAGTTTCAACTCCTTCTTAACTTGCTCTAACACCCTCAAATGGGCTTGGATTTCAAATATGCACTGGGCTTGATTTAATCAAATTAAATCAAGCCCAACCAAAGTCCATTGGACAATAATTAATTAAATTAATTTTAGCCTAATTAAGTTCAAGGATTCATTTAATCCAATTAAATAAATCTGAGACAAATACTAATTAATTGATTCAATTAATTAATTAAGTCAAATCTAATAAATTAATCCAATTAATTTAAAGGTGTTAAACCCAAAAATTAATTAATCCAGTTAATTAATTCTTGAGCCATCCATCAAATGGATTGCTAAATAAATGATCCATCATTTATATATATTCTCCTTGAATTAATTTAATTGGATTAAATTAATTCATTTCTTCTTGAATTAGTTCCACCAATTCCATAGTGATTTGTGTGTGACTCTTTAGGTTCATCCTGAGCTAGTTTTGGGCTTGTGTCTAACACAATGATTAATTAAATTAGATTTAATTAATTTATTTCCAATTAACAATTAATCAGAAATTCCGATCACTATAGGTGGCCGTCTAGCAATGGTCCATGACACTATAGACTATGTGAATGTTGGCGTGAACATTGAGGATCCCGAGTACCATACGGGTACGATCCTTCCATCTTCCGTCTCCCGATCTAAGTCTAGGGTATGGAATTGGGCATCGGTTCTCATTCTGGACTAGATACTATGCTCGATAACTCGAGATGCGTTTGCTCTATTGATTGACGTAGGAAACCATTTCCTACTCAACCAATTCCTGAAGCCATAGACTCTAAGAACACGAACCATCTCAGAGCGCATAGGAGACTCGGCTGTCATATACTGAAAGGTTACGAATTTTATCTTGGAACCTACCGTTCTCACTACATATTCTGATTGTACTGAACAAGACTTGTAATGATCACATCCAAGATACGATCATCTTTCGTCAAATCCAAGATACAACCATCACATGCATGCAACTGCCATGGTACCTCAAGTCCAAGGACTAATCCCATACTATAATTGATGAGTAAAAAAAAAATGAACTCTCAAAATTCTCTCTCTTCTCGCACACATATTAGCACACCACAAAACACACACACACATGTCCTAGCTACTACACCCTTGGCCGGCGATGAGGAGGGGGCTCCAGCCGATGAAGGGGAGGTCGAAGGTGATGATGGACGACGAGAGCTGGATTGTCGTGGTCAGATTTTCAACGACCGGTGAGTTTTCACGCGCAATCCGAAAAGTCGCCATTGGAAGATGAAACGCCACCTAAGAAAAGTGACGATCTGGTGCTTGAAGAAGATGACCCAAAGGTTTTAGAGGTTGGGGATGGCATGTCGATGGAAAGAGGAGCAAACTTGATCGGGAATGATGAGGTTTTGGTGCGCCGCCCTAAACTAGGTTTGGCGGCGCACCTTCAAGGGACAACAATGGCAGACAGAGGTTGGAGGAGGATGGTGCGTTCAACATGGTTGAATTTATTCGTCTAGCCACCACTGTGATTGATGCCAGCGACCACGACGCGACGATGGCTCTGTGCGAGTCGAAAAACAAATGGGAGGCGCGTTTTGGTAAGGAAGTGATGACGCGTTGTTTTCCGGCGAGGACGATGACTGTTGATATTCGGGTGGCTAGGCCCCAAAGATTATAATACATAATTGTAGGATTAATTGACAAATTCTTATAAGATTTAGTGATTAGTAAATAAATTATAGACCATAATTGAAATATAATAAAATTTGAATAAATTAAATTGGAGTTTGTTATAATATTTGGGGGCAACTTATATTAATCAAGAAATTTAGGAAGGACGTAATGAATATTTTGAGAAAAGTCTAATTAATAAATAAAATAATAGTAATATTATATATATATTAGTAAGTAATATATATATATATATATATATATATATATGAATTAGAGAGAGAGAGAGTTTAGAGTGGGCTTGGTGGGCCATCACCCCCACCGCCTCACTCTCTTCTCTCTCTTCTCTCTTGATTTGCACATACACACACACACACAACACATAACACACACACACAAATGCAATTGTGAAATTACAATTCTTTGGAAAGAAAAAGAAACCGAGGTAAGAAAATCCTAATTTTAATTTATATTAATTCATATAATTGTATTTAATTAGTCCGTTTATTAAATATTGTGTATATTGAGTGATGTACTATTTAACCGGAATATTTTACGAGTTTGGCTATTTAAAATAGTGTTGAATTAAATATCAAATCAGATATAAACATGATATCGTTGGTTAATTATATTATTAAATTTATTAGATTTGAATATTACTATAACTAATTTATACAATTCCATAGGAATTATTAACCAAATACATAATTCTATGTATTATTGTTTAATTAAATTATATAATAGCGAGAAATTGATAGAAAATTCATAGAAATATTTCTGAAATTATATTTAAGAAATATTATGTTATTAATGAGGAAAAATGAGGGTTTTAATGATAACTTAATTTAAGGATGTTATTAAAAATGATAGATATAAATATATAAGGGGTTTTGGTTAAATGAATTTCTATAAATTACTTGATAAATTATAAATATCTTTATGAAGCCTAGAGGGTCTAGTTACTACAAAGAACTAGAACGAAGATTTATATTTCGATAGAAAAGAAATATTAAAAAAATTATTAAAAATTGTACAAATAGTATTTAATATTATATTTAAAAAAAATTACAATATTCTCGATATACTAATTGTTTGTGGTATAACTCATTATAGGATATGAGGATAAGGTGACAATTATCGATTGAGTAGATAAAAGCGTGTGAAGTCGAGGTAAGTAAATAATTAGTATTATCTATATATGTCTCCTTTATTTGTGGTATTACTGCTATATAAATTTGTTGTTCATGCTGACGTTGGTTTATCTGAAAATATATGAGTGATGAATGATTTAATTTGATTGACAATATTGTGTACGTAGAATGAGAAAATACTTGAAATATTATGTTTGTTGTTTGATGTGTTGTGGATGCCTGAAAATTGAGAAGATATTGATATATGGTTTTACATGACTAGTTGCTTAGAAGAATGGTGATATGTTGAAATGAGGGAGTGGTGGAAATTGAATATAATTGTGGTGTGAATACCCCTTGATGTGTTGAAAAGCCTGTAAGGCGAAATGAAATAAAAAGAGCTTTGATGCGATATGAGAAAGAAATTATATGAAAAGAGCTATGTTGCAATATGAAAAAGATGTAATATAAAAAGAGCGATGTTGCAATATGAAAAAGATGTGATATGAAAACAGCGATGTTGCGAAATGAAAGAGCTATGATGCGAATTAAAAGAGCTATGATGCGAAATGAGATTGATGAGCTAGCTATTAAGGGGATTCACTTGAAATTGTATAATGGTGAGATCGAGTTGATGGGAAAAACATGATATCACCTTCTAGTAAGCAAACTAGGAAAAAAAGGGAAGTTTAATTGATTGTTTTATTGTGAGATCGCTATGTGGTGTAATAAAGCTGATTATGTTGAGATTAAATTGACTATATTTCATGCATGTTGCCTACTTATCTTGTTTGAAGTTGTGTTTGATATACATATATAGATAGGGGTGGTTATTTACTTACTGAGTGACAGACTCACTCCTCTGCTGATATTTTCTTTCAGGAGTAGACTTTGAGGTGTCTGCCTGTCGAAAACTAAGTATACACGCTATACTTAGGATGGTCGGGCCAGTATGCAGTTTTCTCCTCTTTGTCAGTTAGAGTACAAATCGTATTTTGTTCGTATAGAGAGAACGTAAGCATGGGGATTACTTGTGGAGTTTGATATGTATATATAATGTTGTAGGTTGATTCTACCTGTTATGATGTGTTGGAATTACGTATGCGTATTAATTAGATGATTGTTGCCTATATATATATATAAACACAGGAATTACTTTAAACATGACGTTTAGGGAAGATATAGCCTTAGTAGCGACAGGGGGTGCTACACTAGGGGACTGCGCCAGGCTTGGAGACGCCTCTTGTCGCCGGTGTTCATGGAAAATCGGAAGGGCGACGATGGTTTGAAGGCGCCAGGTTTTTCGCTGCCTCAATCTTCTTTTCCGACGACAATGGTGACCGGACTGCTGCACAGACGATGGGCAGTGGACTGGTGGATGATTTCCAGCGTTCTGGAGAGAGTCCGACTAGTTTTTCATCGAAGAAGTCGGCGCGTGGGATAGATGTGAAGCGCGAAGTGGTGGTGTGTTTGGATGATGTAGGTGGTGATGTGGCAGGGGGTATGGCAGCTGACGCCAGTTGCTGACATAGGTGATGACGTCATCAGACATGGCAAAAAAATCAGTTGCTATGAAAAGGGCTCCCATTCCTATGGGTTTTTTTTTGTCGATAAAATCCCGTTACATGCATGTTCGGAACCGGTTGTTGATGACAAAATCGCTTATGCATTCAAAAACTCCACTTGTAAGACACTCTCGTATATTGCTCCTACTGTGCAAACGGGGAGGTGATTATGCGACCATTGTTGTATGTTATTCGCAAGGGTTCTGAGTGGTGGAAGACCATGGCGGTCGGATACTTTCTTGGCAAAAGGCCATACTTCCACTATTTGAAGGAGTTCGCATTATCGGTTTGGCCGGACTTGAAGGAGGTCACCGCAACGTCAAACGGCTTGTTTTCTTCTAATTTAAATCAATTGTTGCTATGGAAGACATTATTGAGGGAGGCCCATGGTTATTCCAGGGGCAGCCAATCGTCGTGCAAAAATGGGAATCGGGAATTGTACTGAGGAAGCTTAAGCATACGCAAGTCCTAATTTGGATTAAATTACGCCACCTTCCGGTGGAACTATGGATAGAGGAGGGCCTTAGCATGGTGGCTAGTGGAGTGGGTAAACCCCTCTACCCAAATGCTATTATGAGAGCATGCACGAGACTGAATTTCGCTCGTGTATGCGTTATACTTGACATCTCATCTAAATTGTCAAAGCACGTCATTATTATAACGCCAGATGAGGATGGGGGTGAATCGCCATATAAAATTGACGATGAGTATGAATGGCTCCCTCCAAATGTACCAATTGTATGACGTTGGGGCATTCTACTGAAGATTGTGCGTTGAACAAACCCAGCAAACCAGTTAAGGCACCGATTTCCGTCTATGTACCAAAAGTGGGGGCACCACGTGTACCACCGATGCCTGAACGAGGGGCCGAGGAGCCAGTAGACCATAGGGAGGAGGAGGAGGCAGTGGTTCGGAAGACCCCTATAAATGTCGCGGGTCCAAGTCGAGAAGAAAGGGGTAAAGCTCTTATTATCTATAATTCCTTTGATGCTTTACAATTACTTGATGGTACTGATGACACTGCACAGGGTCCTACGTCATGCAGCCCCACGATTGGGGATCCATGTTGAACTTAGCAGTATGGAATGTGCGTGGCCTGAACAAAAGGGACCATCAGCTGGAGGTCAAAGACATAGTTGCTGAGTTCAGGTTACATTTTCTTGGTCTATTAGAAACACGTGTTCGCATGAATAATATTATGTGCATTCAATCTTGATGCCTCATTGGAAATGGTATGTGGATCCCGTATCGATTGATAAACGTATTTGCATCACTTGGGATGATAATTTTGTTGATGTTGATGTGATAGAGGTGGGGACCCAATTTTTACACTGCCGTGTCACTATTAAAGCATTGCATGAATCTATTGCTTTTACTATTGTATATGGTGTTACTGAGGTCCCAGATTGGCAGGAACTCTGGGGTTGTCTGGAATCCTGGCTTTGCAGTATACAAATATTCCCTAGCTGGTTGGTAGGGATTTCAATGCGGTCAGGGATCTTAGTGAGGTATGTGGTACGTCTGGCGATATTAGGTTGGCGATGGATGAGTTTAACACGTGCCTCCAGAATACTGCACTTCTGTCATTACCAATGCAGGGTGAATGGTACACGTGGCATAACAGGAGTGTTAACCCCCGCAACTTGTGGAAACAACTTGATCGGATGCTCACCTATGATACCTGGACTGTGTGGTTCCCAAACGTTTTCTATACTTGCCTAACTCCTCGCACGTCGGATCACTCACCGATGGTGATTTATGGGGACAATTAGCAGTAATTTGGAGGTATGTTCCGGTTTGATAACTTCCTTACTCTCTCACCGGACTTTATTCCTAGCGTGCAGAGTATATGGCAGCATGAGATAGTGGGAGTGCCTATGTTTTCCATCACTCGAAAACTTAAAGCACTGAAGCCTATCTTGCGAGAGTTGAGAAAGAACAAAGGAGACTTGTCACATAATGTTCAACTGGTGAAGGGATTCCTTGAGGCGGCTCAAATCCTGGTGAGCTCGAACAGGCAGGATGAGCTTTTCCTTCTTTTGGACCATTGTTGCCAACTTGTTTATACCAAAGCGGCCAAGATTGAGCAGATTGTGTTACAACAGCGGGCAAAGATCCAATCGATGAAGGGCGGGATCAGTGCTCTAAGGTGTTCTTTCCCAAGATTGCGTAAAGACGGACGACGCATCAGATCTTGCAAATTAATGGCGCACAAGCAGTTACACATACGGAGTCGGATGAAGTCATTAATGAATTCGTCTACTATTACCAATCCTTGTAAGGAGGCGTGCGACATCAGCAGGTGATGGATTTTGGCTATCTTCGGCCTTGGGCATGGCACATTTTGACAGAGGAGGTTTGGCCATCTTATTGCACCTTTCATTGTGGATGATGTTACAAATGCAGTTTTTAATATTGCTGAGGATAAAGCATCGGGACCTGATGGATATTCATCGGGCTTCTAAAAAGTTGCATGGCCGATTATGGGGCAAGAACTTACGAGGGCAGTATTGGACTTCTTTCCTACAGGGTGGCTTTTCAAGCAAATCAATAGTACGCTTGTGGCACTTTCCTAAGGTACACATCCCTATATCAGTTGCTGATTTCCGACCTATCTCTTGTTGCACTGTACTGTATAAAATTATTGCTCAACTTATTGTCCAAATATTGAGTGTGGTATTGGAAAAGATTGTCAGTCCCTGTCAAGCTGCCTTTATCTCGGGGAGGAGTACAGGGTATAATGTTATATTAGCACAGGAACTTCTCACTGGCTATAACCAAGTTTGCCTTCCACCGAGATGTGCTTTGAAAGTTGATATTCAGAAGGCATATGACACTGTGAAATGGGACTTCCTCCTAGTAGTATTACAGTTGTTTGGTTTTGCTGAGGTATTCAGAAGATGGATCGAGGAGTGTGTCACATCACCCTCGTTTTTGGTGGGAATGAATGGGAAGCCGAACGGATTTTTCGCGGGTGCTAGAGGACTCAGACAGGGCGATCCCCTATTGCCATATTTGTTTGTGCTCGTCATGAAGGTGTTGCACATGGGATTCTTGCAGTTAATTGAGCAGGATATGAATTTCACATTTCATTGGAATGTGAGGCATCACGGGTATTTCAGTTGGGTTTGCTGATGACCTGCTACTATTCTGCCGATCCAATATTGACTCTATTCGGGTCTTAAAGGATGGGTTGGATCAGTTTGCTTCGTGGTCGGGACTAAGACTCAACATTGAGAAGAGTCATCTCATTATTTTTCGGTCAGCCCAGGATGTGAAAGAGCAACTGCTAGGGGTGGTGGGATTCTAGGAGGGCCACCTACCGATGAGGTATTTGGGTATGCCCTTGATTTCTTCCAGGTTATCTATCTCTGACTGCCAACTATTATTAACTAAGATTGATGAACGTATTAAGTGTCTATTGGGCTTCTGCTTTGATACTGCCAAAAGGGGTCCTCAGGAAGATTGAGAAGCGATTACGGTCTTTCCTATGGAAAGGTACAGAAAACAGTGGACGTCAATTTCGATGGACTGGCTGTTTAATGGGCGCCTATGGGATAGTTTGGTTTGGACTATACCGGAGCAGAAGGGGCCATGGGGATGGAGGAAACTCTTGTGTTTGCGGGCCTGGCTGCGATCAGTGATGGAGTATCGTATTGGTGATGGGAGTGAATTTTGCTTATGGAAGGACCCCTGGCATTCACTCGGTTCACTTCTAGACAGATTCCCATGAGGGCCTTCCAGCTTGGGACTGCATGAGTCTATCATGCTGAATTCAGTTATCCAGGAGGGTCAATGGCATTGGCCATTGATTACGGACATGGAGTGCTTGGAGATTACACACGCGTTGCCTCGTATCTATGGCGGGGCAGACCATATTGTTTGGTGATTTTCTAGTGGAAGCCCCACCACTCAGGAGCTCTATCGGCTTATACCACCAAGACCAAAAGTAGGCTGGACTTCACTACTTTCGGGTCCTTTGAAGATTCCTCGACATATGTTCATACTTTGGCTTGCGATTTTGGAGAAGTTGGCTACGACGGATAAACCGTGGTTATCCCACCCTGGGTATTGTGTGTTGTCCAATGAAGACATGGTGGAGTCACACAACCACCTGTTCTTCCATTGCAGATTTAGTAGATGATGCCTCAGCACTATACGATACATTCTACGATTTCAGTGGCCCAATAGGGATTGGGCAAGAGATATTGAATGGGGAGTAAGGAAATGGCGAGGGAAATATATCATCAATATTGCCTATCGTGCCTTACTTGGTTCGTGCGTTTATCATACATAGAAGGAGAGGAACCTTAGACAATTTGAGAATTAGGAGAAGCCTCCTAGCGTGGTGGCTAACTTAATTGTGGAAGACATACGCCAGCTTATACTTAGTGTTAAGTTAACTAGCTCTGTTAGTACATGTACACTGTATAGATTGTGGTGTATCCCTTGGCCTGTCGAAGAGACACTTGATGAGGAGCACTGTTGTACCATATTTTTTTTTATTAATAAAAATTACATTTACCCAAAAAAAAAAATAATCCTGTACTATAGGAGCCAGGAAGATCTAGTCATACCGACCAAGCCTCCAAGGCTTCCATATAACGACATCCCGCGAGTTAGTTCAATCGGCTTGACAACCTTGTCAACCACCTACTAACATTGCATAGACGTCCAACGTCTATCACCAATGAAACACGACACTCATTCAATGAATGCAATTTTAGTGCAAGTCTCAAGAGGACTCTCGATGCCCAATCTCGAGGTCATCGACATGGAATGTTTCAAACCTAACCTTCAAAAGTTGGTTTCATGGCCACCATCCAATGCGCAGCCCAACAACATAGGTTGTACAATATGGTTTGTGGGCATTTTTGTGATGTTAAGATTATAAACATAATTAGTGAGCACAACAAAGTTAGATAATGAATACTCACTTTATTCATAAATTATGTTACAATTACACCGAAATTGTCAGATTAGATTACATAAAGGCCAATTCAATTGGCTTTTTGGTTACCTATTCTAACAGAGCGTTCTCAAGAATGAACCCTGTTCCAAACGAATGGTGAAAACAACTAGTAGTTGCTCGGCAAGGTAGATGGTGTACGGCTATCGTTCAGGTAGGAACACAAGTGTCTTCTCTCTAAAGATAGTTCACACCACCTATGATGGAATCTTTTTTAACCCTATGCTAGTAGGTGTTAAAAGATTATGATAGATCAATAATTGATCGATGGAGAAGACAAGAGAACTCGTTTCTCTTTTGAGAGTTGAACGAGAGCAAAGGGAAGCAAGAGAGCAAGTTTTTGTGTGTTATGTTCTCTTGTGAATTTCAACCAAGGCTCTATTTATAGAGTTCCTTGGAAAGGAAAAGTTCAAATTATATTCCTCTTCTTCAAAAGAGGAAGACAAGTTGGATTCTCCTTATTGAAAACGGACAAAACTATATTGTCATATTATGAAGAGAAGTTCAATTTTACTTCTTCTTCTCAAGAAGACTAATCCAATTTTGCTTTTTATTCTTGAAAAGAGACAAAACTATTTTGTTATATTATGAAGAGAAGTTCAATTTTGCTTCTTCTTCTCAAGAAGACATATTTGATTTTGCTTCTCCTTCTTAAAGAGAGATAAAACTATTTTGTCATATTATGAAGAGAAGTTCAATTTTACTTCTTTTTCTCAAGAAGACAAATCTGATTTTGCTTCTTCTTCTTGAAAAGAGACAAAACTATTTTGTCATATAATGAAGGAAAGTCCAATTTTGCTTCTTCTTCTTCTCAAGAAGACAAATACAACTTTGCTTCTTCTTCTCAAAAGGACAAGTTCAACTTGTCTTCTTCACAAGAAGACAAGTTCAACAAGACAAGTTCAACAAGACAAGTTCAACTTTACTTCTTCTTCTCCACAATCAATCATATTAATTATTTCCAAGAATTCATCATGGATTCATGTGTGACCCTTTAGGTTTACTACTTAGCTAGACTTGGGCTTGTATCTTGTACAATTTAATCGGCAACTAATTTTCTCAGATTAATTAAATTGTATTTAATTAATCACCCTCAATTAACTCCTTACTTAGAGGGTACTCATTACCATGGGTGGCAATCTAGCAGTAGTTCATGGCACTAGAGAATATGTGAATCTTCGTGAACCTGTAAGTTGTGCATGCCATATAGCGGTCCCTCCATCAAGCTATTTCCTGATCAAAGTCTAGGGTATGGAATTCCTAACCGGTTCCCGTCTCGAACTTTGATATCTATGTGTCCATTCTATTTTTGTGTCTCCTCAATCACCATAGAAAACCCCTTTTCCTATTTGATCGGCAGTCGTGGCCGCGGACTTGTGAAAAGTACACAACATAAAAAACATAGGAGATCGCCATCATTTCATGATTGGTGATGGATTGTTTCTTGGAACACACCAACCTCCATGCATGTTCTGACTGCATTTATACAGAGCTTTTTGGTAACCACGTATATACATAGCCACATCAGCCATGACCAAGATACAACCGCCTCATACACAAGTTTACTATGGCTCCTCAAGTCAAAGGACTAATTCCTGCACTATCACAGCCAAAGAGTTCTAGTCTTATTGATCATGCCTCACTTAGCTTCCATATGACAATTCCTGCATGTCAGTTCAGTGAACTTGATAAATCCTTATCAAACACCCATTAAAGTGTGCAGACGCCATACGTCATTGTTTATGAAATCGACAACCATAATATGAACGCATCACTTTGTGCAAGTCTCTAAGGAATCATGGTCAATGCCCTATCTTGATCAGATCTTTGACTTGGAATATTTTAGATAAACCATAGAGGTCAATTTCATGGTTATCATCCTATGCGCAACCCAACCCCGTAGTATCATGATCTGATGGCTTCAATCAAATGTGTATAAGTATTATATAAAGCAAGTTGGCCAAAGAACAATTATGATATTAATATTTTATTGAAAAGATCATTTAGAATTAATGACAATAAGCCAAAAATTGGCTTGACGGTTACCAATTCTAACAAAAGGGACTTTGAACAGGGAATCCACTTCTCCATAAAAAACAGGCACAAGAAAACATAAAGCAACCTCTAACTGGGTTTTATAGGAGCACAAAAAGCCAACAGGGGATTATTGGGACGATATTAGACAACAAGAATTATATTCTCCAAAGAAGAGAGAATTCTCAATTTCTGACGGATTTTCATTTTAGTCTATTTTGAAATTTTTGAGCGATAGACCCTATCGAAATCGACTCCCTGATATTAATTGGTCATCTTCTCTTATCCTCTCTTGCTCTTTCCTACTGCTTTCTTCCTCCCCTCCTCCACTCTCTTCCTCACCATGATGGGAGACAGAGTCAAAAGAGGTTGAGTTCCAGCAGGGGTAGCCCTGTCTTTTGATCGTGAAGACACAACCCAACTAAAGATTCCAAGACTTCCTTAACGGTACATTTATTTATATTATTGGAAGAAGAAAAGGTGAAGAAAATAGGAATGGGAAAAAGATTACCTGAAAACTAATATAGGAATGACAAAATGAGGACCAGAGGCAGAACAACTCATGAAGCAAAGTAAGAAACCTACAAAGCCAAAGAAAAGATTAGAAAATTGAAGGAGAATATGAGTCTTTTCTAGAAATTAAAAGCACAACAATCATTGTACCTTTCTCAAATCAGCGCTTGCAAAATTGCACAAGAAATGAAGAGTTAACTATATTTTAAGGGGACCTCCAAGGAGTTATGGCAACTCTAAGACTCTCTCTCTCTCTCTGCCAATTGTGCTCCTGCAACCAATCAGGACGTTGCTTCATTCTCTCTCTCTGTGTGCCAATTGTGCTCTTACAACTAATCAGGATGTTGCTTCATTTTCCTTTTATTGAAATAACATAATAAAAAAAAATTCTGATGGAAATAGCATAAAATGGATAACCCTCCTTCAGCATGACAAGACGCATCCTCAGTCGAGCAAGACCAGCCGTCTCAACTCCTCCAATTTGTTGGAATTGGTGATCAAAAGCCAATTAGATTGGCTGTTTTGAGAAATCATTTAAGCAATCTTTATTTAAGTAATATTATCCCGACGAATATGGTAATTATTTATCTCTGGTACATGTGTCTGTTGTGTTTACCAATTACGTTAAGCATTGCTTTGACGACACAACAGATGCCCATAGACCACTTAATAACCCATGTAGTTGGATTGCGCATTGGATGACAGCTATGAAACTAACTTCTAAGGGTTGGTCTAAAATGTTCCAAATCGGGGACCTTGAGACCAGTCATCGAGAGTCCTACTGAGACTTGCATTAAGTATTGCATTCATTGGATGAGTGTCGTGTTTCATCGACGACGGACATTGGACGTCTATGTAATTTCAGTGGGTTAATTGACAAGATGGTCAACTGACTCGCGGGGACTGTCATATGGAAGCCTTGGAGGCTTGACCAGTATGACTCGAATCCTTAGCTCCGATAGTATGGGAATAGTCCCCAGACTTGAGGAATCACGGCAGTCACGTGCATACGATGACTGTATCTTGGATCTGGGCAAGAGGTGATTGTACCGCAAATATGATCATCATAACCCTTGTCCAGTGTAGTCAGAGTATGTAGCAAGGATGGTGAGTTCCAAGAGGATCCATCCCCTGTTAGTACTTGACAAAGGTATCTCCTATGCACTTGGAGATGCATTCACGCTTTATGAACCTGTGGCCACAATCGTTGATAGAATAGGAAAAGGAGGTTCCTATATCGAGAAACTTGGCCTAACGCGATCTCAAGTATTAAGCATAGATGCCTAGTTTAAGATGAAAATCGACACCTAATTCCATGCCTTAAACTAAGGCCAGGAGGCGTTAGATGGAAAGATTGTACCCGTATGGACTGGAGAGCCTAAATGATCACACGAAAATTTACCTAGTCTCTAGTGCCATGGACCGTTGGTAGATGGCCACCCATGGTGATGGACTTTCTTGATTTTAATTAATAATAGTATTGGACGATAGGCCAAATCTAACTGAAAGGTGAACTTAAAGAGTCACACACAAATCACCGAGAAAGAACAGGAAATTAATTTCATTAGATGTAAGTAATTAGATTACTCATACACGAGGATCTATTGGATGGATGACCCAAGTTTGAATTAATTGGATTAATTTAAATGGACTTGTCTTTATTTAATTAATAAATTGGATTCCATTAATTAATAAGAGACAACTTGGGCTTGAGTATTTAATTGGATTAAATACCTAGTGGGCTTAATTAAATGAATTTTATTAAAAATTGAATTTAATTAAAATTTATTGGCCTTGAATTTATTTTACATAATATCGTCCCAATGATAAAGGCCCATTAGTAAATTTGATGGAGGGAAAATTAACCAAAGAATTGCATTTTTTGTAAAGTGCTAGCTTGACCATAATTAGACTCTTCTCCATTTGAAATGAATTGAAGAGTTGCCTTATAAATAATAGAATGTATCTAGACATATTTTTATTTATCTATTTTAAGGTATAAAAATATATAGTGTATGATTATTAGGGTAACAATTCATTACACAATACAACAACAAAAATATTCTCCTCCATCATAATTCGGTCTCCCCTCTCCCTCCCGAAAAGGATGAGTTTGTTTATCTTGATTCATTCTAGCAAAGGAATCAAGGTCTCATTTTTCGGTGTGTTGTTGATCATCTTTGGAGGATTCTTACGTTGGAATCTTGGGTGAACATTCAATGAAACTAACTGGTTGGAAGCTCCAAATTTAAGAGGTAAATTTCAATTTTTAATTTATGCTTCTATTTTACTTTTTTCAAACCATAGCCTCGTATGATTATATTTTATTATTGTGTAATTTTCATACTACATCAAATGCCCCAAAACTCCAAGGGTACACCCCTGGGATTCGTTGTTTTTTATGCTTTAAATTTAATTGTTATATGCATTTCGTTACCGCTTCCACTAGTGCGTTCCCGGGCCATACCACGCAT